>NC_055986.1:118760747-119063432 GCF_018446385.1 Zingiber officinale | reverse complement strand
GCGACATTCTCCAGGTAATTAATCAACTTATTGCTCTATATAATCAATTTGGTAATGCAATATTTAATATTTCAAAGCGACATACATCTTCCAGGTGACGGGGTTTCACAACGCGGCGCCGGAGTTCCGGTTCGTGCGGAGGAAGAACGTGCTGCTGAGCATCGAGTCAGACAAAACCGACGAGGCGGAGCTGCAGGCTGCGGTGGAGCGGGCAGCGGCGCTTCTGCGGCCGTGGGGAACGACGGTGGTGGAGTACACGAGCCAGGCGGATACGAAGGTCATTCCGGGGCATTACGTCATCTACTGGGAGCTGCTGGTGAAGGAAGGGGAAGGGGGGCACTGGCCGCCGGCAGAGACACTGCAGGCATGCTGCCTGGAGATGGAAGAGGCGATGAACACGGTGTACCGACAGAGCCGGGTGGCGGACGGCTCCATCGGGCCGCTGGAAATCAGGGTGGTGGGCGGCGGCACGTTCGATGAGCTCATGGACTACGCGCTCTCCCGGGGCGCCTCCATCAACCAGTACAAGGTCCCACGCTGCGTCACCTTCCCACCCATTATCGATCTCTTGGACTCCAGAGTCGTGGAGGCCCACTTCAGCCAGAGCTGCCCCAATTGGGCCCCCATTAACAACAAGCTTATAAATTAAAATGGTCGATTAGGTAGTATGTATAAATAAATATAAAATGTAGCGGATAGGATTAGGATTAAAACGGTGTCAACGGCGAAGAATAATAAAAAAAAATGGCATGCCATCACCCGTCGATGACTTCAGAATAGGATCGATCCATCACTATCTCTCTGCTCAGGTTATTTGTTCGGAAATGTAATGTAGTTAACTATATATATGTAATGTGTTTTTAAAATGTTGGTTTCTCACTTCAATACTTTGTACAGCTAATGTTATTAGAGCAGTCACCCACCCTTCTTCTTATGTTGAATAACTAGGTGATTTTGTAATAATAATAATAATAATAATAAAATAAAAAGAACGGATGGATAAACAATGGATGAAACGCGGATTCAGAATTGTTATTATCACTAAGGACGAGATAAGTGTAGACAGATTGAACAATAATGTCAACGAAAACAAAAGTTGAAAAAGTAGGTCAACGAAAGAGGTTAGAACTTAGAAGCTGGCATGGTCGCTAGTTATGGGCGCCTTACACAACATCTTATCCAGGACGTTGAAGGGATAACCCTATCTACAACATTAAATACCTTTAGGCGCGTAAAAATATAAAAATAAAAATAAAAATAAAAGGCCAACGCAACGGCAGTGACTTAACCTGGTACATGCCAGTCTCAATCGGTAACGCACGTCGTTGGCCTGTGCAATTATTGGCACAAAAACATGGGCAAACAAAGGTGGAACACAATGAATATTTGGTGGCAATCAATTTGAATTCCAGGATTTTGTAGGCTCATCCTCCGGGAATCATGCTGAAACATTTTTAATTTCTGCTCTGTAACTTACCAAGTGCACAACAAGCAGGCAGACAAGTCTGAAAATTTTCTAGCCATGATGAGCCAGCATACTTGTGCCGGTAGACAAGATTTTAAAGCCCCAGCAATTAACTTTTACCATGCAATCCAGTTGTCTGATAGAGATTTCAAGTTGCGAGGAGTCTGACAGAGGGGTCTGGATAAATAGAAACACCAAAGAAAGACTGCACTTGATTGCGGTTGGCCTGCGGGATGCACGTTCTTAGACATAAATAAAGTTGTCAAAAGGCATGTACTTGAGAGTCCCTAACATGAATGCATCTACGATAACCAATCTCTTTGTAGCACTTATTTCAAGTATTTACAGACGCTATTTACATTTTTGGCGCCTACTCACTAAGACAGACTTGCAGTAACTTCTGCCGACCAGATGTTCCTACATTAGTTAGTTTAAAGGACACGATGCTTTGTGCTACCAGATTTTGCAGGGGTTGAAGGAAGTATCTTTGCCCGGCTTGCTAATAACCCAAATCAGTGTCATTGAGCTTGTTCTTACTGAATAAGGGGAAGAACTTGAATTATTATATGGGCCTCTCCTACAAAAACATGTATTACTTACTCGGCGGTGCCATCTGCTGATGTAGCTCGTTAATTGTCGGATATGTTGAATAGTTGCACAAGCCCTAGCCTGAACTCGAGGCCTCTAATGTAATGGCCCAATAACATGCACCTAGTACCAGCACAAGGGTTTCAAATTAGAGAATTACAGAGCATAAGCTGCAACTGTGTAAGTTCTTTGATATGTCATTCATACCAGAAAAGAAGGCGTGCAAGAAAATCCCTAGGGACTGTAACCATAGGCTGAAACTTAAGGTAGGTGTTATCGACATGTTCTGAAGAGTCATCGTTCCATGCGTTTAAGATCCCGGCTGTCATGTTTTCGGATTGTTGTGGTGGCCTAGAATACATTTTTGGCGATAGAGTTGCGAGTAGACTATGTCCTACTGAGTGAATCACATCGTCTACCTCAGAGCAGGTCAGCTCAGAAATTTCAGCAACCTGCAGGAAAAAAAATCAATTAAAATATACCACATTAATCAAACAAGCTATTAGCTTAAAAAAACTCACTTTTTACAATAAAATGCTAAATCAGTAAATTTCATAAGGTCTTAAGAACAAAACCCTGAAACTCATAAGTTCTCAAGTACAAAAAAAAGTAAAAAAAAAAAATCTGAACTTTGGTTTTATAAGTCTTGTCAGGTTCTCCTGCTTTTGCCAAATCCAAATCACATGGGGAGTGATTCATATTGATGGAAATATCTCCTCCCAAAATTAAGAAAAATAAATAAATTTCTTTAACTAGATTGTGTAGATTCTATATAAATTTGCACCGTTTTAAATCTGGAAAATGGTCGGAGAAAACCCCAGAACTTTGTGAATTAACATGAAGCACACAACAACACTGGTTGATAGCATCAAGATGAGCTGCAAGCTTACTAGAAATTCAACATAGTGGGAATAGTTGCACGTAGTAGTATATCTCACCTTCTCAGGTTGCAATGATCTCAAATAATCCAATAGCTCATTTTTTTCGTCTCCTACAAACTGTTGCATCTGAAGGGCAGAATGTTTCCTTTTCATAGCATATAAGTCCTGGAGATTCATAACATTATGAACAATGGTAAGCAAAATCTGACAAATTATCATTTGAAATGTATCGATTTTTTAAACTGGAAATGATAATAGTACAAACTAAAAAGTGAATGTAAGAGTAGGGGTATCTGTGTCAAGACATTATTTGTAGTAGAAATAGGTCATATGGTATAGGAAGATCAAGAAGACAGAGAGATGAAAAATACATCTGCAATTTGATGATGCTAATAAGACAAATAACAAGACAGGAATGCTAGCCAGCATAAGAATAACTGCTATGAGTTATGTGACATTAGTTGGCAAAAGTTGCTCTTATTTATGAGCTACCCATCCCAAATAAGCCAATACAACATCTGTGGTGACAAATTCAAAATAATTACACTCATGGTTTAAAGTGTCGTGCCGAGACGATCGAAACGGGCGAAACATCTTGTTCCACTCAGCGACCGACACCGGCACTACCCCGACACCAGATCCGCAACGGCTGCGACGTGTTGCGCGACCCATGGCCGCAATGGAGGGGTCGCTCGACCCTGCAACAGCAGCGAAGGGGTTGCATAACCCTTCCGCTGCCGCCTCGGAGACGCCACGTAACCCTGCGGGCACTGCAAAGGGGTCACACGACCACCGCGGTCACACCGGAGGAGTCACGCGATCCTCGTGGCCATGGCTAAGGGGTCGCACAACCCTGCGGCAGTGCCAAAGTCGCACAAGCTCACGAGTGGTGTTGGATTTCGGATTTTTTTTTAATTAAACTTAGGTTAATTATTTCAATCAACTCCTAGATAAGATGGAGATAATCTAAAGAGCCTTTATTAAACCCTAATAAAATTATCTAATTAATTTTATATTTTATTTATTTAAATTTAAAAATTATAATAAAATTTGTATTTATTTATTTATCTATTTTCATATCTTTTCCTTTTTTAAAGATTAGTTTTTATATTGTTTATTTTTTAAATATTTATGTTAAATATTTTATTTTTTTAATTAATATATTTTATATTTAAAAAATACCGAAATTATATCGACACGGCACGATACAGTACCAAAATCGTATCATTCCGATCCAAAACTGAAACCTCGGCACGGGTCGAAATTTTAAACCTTGATTACACTATTACCCAAATAAGCCTATAGAAGTGGACCATCACTTTGTTACACACTTTACCATCAATTTGTACATTTTTTTTGTCAAATTCCATGCACTCAGATTACTCTGAATGGACTGAGGACTTAGCTCCACAGCTTTATAATTCAAACAAGAAATATAATCACTACAGTTTACCTTTGTTTTTTCATTCAAAAGGTGGCACAAGGCCATTTATTCCAATAGAGAAGCTAGTATCACACAACAGACAAATAAGCGAAGGCACCTCACTAAGGGGGAAACACCCACCCAGAGAGAAAAAAGCAAAGTGAAAATCACTATTTATGGCAAAAAGATAATTAGAGACTTTGGACTTCTGTTAAAAACCCATCCCCAATGAAAATTAGAAAATAAATAATCCAAATCAGAAAAACACGCTAGATCAAAGGTGCATTTAAAATGCCAGCAATCCTTCATGGAAATAGCATATTTCCCTTGCTTCAAAATTGGGACAGCAAACCAACCATTTGTACTTCTTCAGCAAAGAAAGAGACTTGTTCAAAACTGAAAATTTAGTAAGAGACATTTTCTTGTTGAAGGAAATCTCTTAATTTGTGGAAGATTGCAAACTTAGAACACTATTGTTGCATATAAAACATAGTACCTTTTCCACAGATCTCAACTTAGATTGCAGCTGCTGAATATATTCTATGGCTTGAGGTGTCAGATTACCACAAATTTTAGTGCTCATATCCTCACATGATTCATCATGTTCATGCATATTATGCTTATTATGATCTTTTAGAACATCCTTTTCCTCCAAAGAGTTGAACATTGCATTAGTCCTTTCAGAGAAAATATCAGTATTCTCAATTCCTGAAGTATCTGTTTTTCCTTTTTCATCATGATCTACATTCTTTTCAGGAATATCTATATTCTTTTCAAGACAAAGTCTATATTCTGCATTGCACAATGTGTACCTGCAAGCATAATTCAAATTATGTACTCAGTGCTAAGATTAAAATTATCAGTTAAACTAGTCAAGGTGAGACAGACAAACAGAGTTGACAGGTTAAAATTTGTTAAAACTCATTGCATTCAAAGTAACCTTATAAAAATAGAATAAGCACGGGCCAAGTATCATGGCTATGAAATCTTTACTTTAGGATTGTAAATGGTGACCAGGAAATGATTTTAGCACCATATATTGCCGATCCAGCAAATACAATATTCTCTAGAGTGATGGCATTGTTTGGATGGAACAACTTCTGCATGGGGTCCATCCTAAGCGGTCTTAGCAGAACATTTATGTAGAGATCTTTTGTGAAAAACAATAAATATATGTGGCGGAAAAATCAATCCCTCCAAATATCCATGCGAATACAGTATACAAAGTTTGATAGAATGACTACCTTTGTTGCATGAACGGTACAATCCCGGCGGCAACTTTGATTCGACAAATCTCAGTACGATCAGAATGATCGCGCCTCTTCAGCATCTACACGAACAGGTTCCATGTTCGTTGCACGAACTCGATTTTGGAGAAGAACCACCTTCGTTGTGCTAGCAACTTGGATGGTTCGGCCAAGAGAAGAAGAGGAAGACTAGAAAAAAATTCATTTGAAAATGCATTGCAAAATAACTTTTGTACTAATCGAATGAATACAAAGATTTTTTTTCCTTTTGGTCTCTTTTTCATTAATGCCACATTAATCTCTATTAATGGACAGTGATTGAGTCTAATCCAATGAGTCTAATTCGAATTAGACTCAATCCAATAATCCAATGGTTGGATTCATTTTAGTCTAACTCAATGAGTCTAATTCGGATTAGACCGAACCCTATAATCTTAGGGTCCATCATATTTTAGTCAAACTAAAATAAACTCATCTCCAAATCAACATATTCTTTGTGTGTAATCCAATAGGTTCTCGTAATGTTGACAATATCTCTAAAACCATTTTAGATACATATGCAATGAGAGACATCTAACAATGCATTGGTTACCCAAGTGACGAGAATGTCGAGATCCGACCTAACCTTTCTATGTTTATTATCTTGTATAACTTGGTCATTCTATCCTTGATATCTAGATTGATCTATGAGACATAGACCGTGTCATCTCCTTATCAATCTTTGTGTTTCTTGATCTCTAAGTAGACACACTCAATAAAATAAGCTCAATATCTCATATTGACTAATTTGAGAATGACCATGAATTCTTGTATCCTACTTAATCAAGGGGCCCATAGATATCACCTCTGTCATATGGAAGAGATAGATTCCATCTACATCACTCACATCCCTTCACATAACTTATTGCATACCAATGATCGACTTTAAAGTCCATCTTATTACAGGTAAGGTTTGCCGATACCAAAGTACACAACTTTTTATGTAAGAAACCGTAGTAACTTCAGGTACAAAGACTATTCATACCAATAGTCACAATGAGAATATTTATGATACTCACATAACAATCCATTAAATATTCTCATGGCGGATCAATTCAGTACATATTCTCTAATATATACTCATGTGTCAACTTGATATCTTATATTCATGACTTGTGAGATTCAATCATTAATTGACCTAAATGTTAGTATCAACGCATTAATATTGTCCACGTATATTAATGCTTGACTAGAAATAGTTAAGAATGGTGTTCTATATATAGTCTTCCACTATCAATTTGACCAATTGATATGCTGTACACTAGAACCTACTACTTTAGGACATTATTATACTTATTCATTTGGTACAGATTTGAAGTAAATAATAACCATAAACTTTACCTTTTATTGATGAAATATGATACAAAAGTTTCCTTGTCAATCATCTTATAATTGACTCCAAGGGCTAACACTAACAATTTATTCCTCTCTCTCACTGCAAAAAAATGTTTCCCTCATACATTTAGGAATGCCATATTATGAACACGCTTGGGAATAATTAATTCCTAGACTCACAAAAAAGGTTTTCCTGCTAAGCACATTCTTCATTTGATCCTAAAAGACAAGTATTTTTATGTTGTTATTTCTTTCCTTGTTTCTATTCTTCCTCTTAAGAAAACAAGAAAGTATTATGTAATGAAATAGACATCCCTTTGTGTTCCAATCCCTTAGTTGATTCAATTGACCAAGATATCTACTTTGAAATTCCTCATAAAAACTCAAATTGATGAACTCCAAAAAGGTAACACGGAAATAATAAAATGTCTTTGATCCAATACAAGGCCACTGGTTGTGATTATCTGGAAAGAAAAGTGCACCGTGATAAAAATAAATAAACAAGAACATTTGTGCACTAGTAATATTTAAATTATAGACTCAAAAATAATTTTACAGATGCTACACAGAATATTTGAAAAGGTGAAAGCTAACTATTTGCATACCCTGTTTTTATTGAAGAAATTAGTAACTTGAAAAGTGATTCCCAAAGAACTTCAACTGTCACATTGAATTGGTTGGATGGAAGAAGACCCAGCATGCTTGAAATAGTTCTTTTCATTGCGCTGACTGTGTTAGGTGGAACATCTTTTTGGATGCGTCTCAGATCCAAAGGTTCAATCTCATCTACCAAGCTTAATAGTGAGGATTTCTGAAAAACAAAGAATTATCATAGAAGGTAGATATGGATGAAAGATCTTGGAGTTAACTAAGTGATATCCTAATGCGAAAACTAATCCAGAACAAATGCTGAGAAACTTATTTCCACAAGGCAGAAATTGACAAAGCAATATCAAGATAAACATGTGATTTAGTTATTGCGTCACTCTGTGTCATGAAAGAATGTCAGCACTCCGCCAAATGACAAAATCCATGAATTGAACCTTCGATGCAATTTAGCATAGTGGAAATAATTTGGAACGAAAGTGATTGCTGATAATATTTTATGGAAAGGTCACTGCATACATTTCATCTCAAAGCAGTTATACATTTCATATCGCCAAGCAGCAAGAGAGAGAGAGAGAGAGATGAAATACAAACTATGCTCAAGTAATTGGTTCAGGGCGAAGTTCTAAAAATTGGCCACACAATTTTTTTTATGACACTTAATTCACTTTCTAGAAATTTATAGGCGAAAAATAGAACCTATATTGATATTCAAGGAGCGAATTCAATTATTACAAGTAAAGATTGGCTCATTTCCTAATATTAAACTTTTGGAACAAGTAGAAACCCGGCAGAGAATTGTTGTCCTTAGCCGAATTTCATCTCATTCGACTGGTCATACTGGGTAATTCATATTACCCAACTTTCCCAAAAATTGCTTCCTGAATATGATTTTCCTCCTGTGAATCCGATCTAGTCGAAATAAACCAACATAGTACACCACGATGCCCATAGATTCGTATCTTTTCTGGTAACCCACTATACGGAGATTAAATGGAAAAGAAAATTACTAACCTTGGATGAGTGGATCTTGGATCTGACCTTGGCGTCAAATTCGTTGAAGGGGACTGCAGAGCAGGCGAGGACGAGGGGCAGCCGGGTCTTCGAGCGCCCAAAAGGTGAGAGGAGATGGGCAACGTGAAGGTCATACAGGGAGGTGATTGACAACGGCAGTGGGCGTGGCCGCGAGAAGAACGTGGCCTGGGGAAGCAACGCGGCGACCGTCGGCATCCGCTCCGCTGTCCCCGGTTTCTCTCTCTTCCTCTCCTCGTCTTCTCGGTGTGGGTTACGGCGTAGATCGGGAGCTGCTAATACTTATTAATTAGGTGAGTCCAATTGGAACGGCTCAGAGTACACGCGGTCGAACCCGAAGAATTCCGTGGCTGGCCAGTTCATGTCATACAACGTAACTGGACTGGTCAAACCGGTGAAATCTGGCATTCTTATGCTCGGATTTCTTTTTTATAATCCCATTTTGTTTTTAAGTAATAAAAATAGATAATCGCCTGTTTGCACTGTCACCCATATTTACAAAAAATTCTGTTTTTTTTCAGCAATAACTTATTACTTGAACCTGAGTAAACCGATCAACAACCGCACATCTTCCTGGCCTCCCCTGTGTGTTGCTCTGTTGTGGACTTTGTTATGTTTCCACTCCAAGCGTCATAAAAGCAAGCACACAGGCATAAAAGCAGGAGAGGTGGCAGACCAGCAATGTAGGATGATGGAGTAATACTCTTGAAAATTCGGACCGACTCGATACGAGTTCGTCGGACTCCAAATACTACTGCCTAAATCATCCCAGAGGCATCGATCTCCCACTAGAAAAGAAATATAAAAATATATAAGTTCATCTTGGCCATCCAAATAGGGTCTTCTGAGTATCTACCAATCTCCTTACCAGGCTCAAATAAAAATTAATTGTACATCTCTCACGCAACTATGATATCTTCGCTTCAGCTCGGATCCTCTGTCCCGAAATTACGTCTATCCCCGTGTCCCACAAAGAAAACGACAAAGATTGTCAATCCCCACTCGCCGATAGTTCGGATCCTCTGTCTCCATTTCTTTCTGTCCCCATGTTCCACTGCCGATCGGACGGGTCAGATCACATCTCAATGCATCATGACATCTTTAAGATGTGTGCAGTATCCTCGTGATTTGCAAAGCATTATTGAGATGTGATCTGGCCTAACCCAACTCCAGTCAAACCTTGCTGCTTCCGTTGTCAATGGTCGCCGACAGCGCATCTCCTTCCCCTCCTGAAGTCGACGATCACCAACAACTTCATCTCCGTCAAACTCGGTACCTTTCTTCCTCCCCCTCTCTCCCCTTCTCCAAGCACGGCAGCCGCAGCCAGCCAAGGATCGTATCCTTGGCCAGCTGTCTGGCCGTGCCCTTAGTTGGCAGTGGCATCTGGCTTTCTTCATCTATATTCACTGATATATCATTGTTGTTCTCTATGCCTGTGTTGGAGCTTTGTTGTTCTTGATTACACTACTATTACTACTACAATGCTAGATCATACATAGTTTCTTATTTACTTTGGTAGCAATTCTAATAGTTTGAAGCTTCAATACCCTAGCTCATTCCCTAATTTTTAAAATTTGCAATATTATTATGATTAAGAAGTGCTTAAAGTTTACTTCTCCGTGGAAGATGATGATTTGTTCATGTTTATATAGTACATATACAATTCTTTATATAGTTAAATTCTAGTTGCACATTAAGTTGCAATAATTCCTATGGAATACTCTCTATATTTTGTCACTTCGATATCATCTATGTGATTCATTAAAGATATTTCAAACACTACAATCTAATTTCTTATAAATTGGATTAATTTTATCTTAATTTTGTTGTGACTACTTTGAGTGAAGTTTGTCAAATTATTCATAAAAATTGTATGATTTTCTATTACTTATGCAAATTACTATTGTTTAGCTTAATTTTGTCAAATTTTACTGATCCTGTCCGAGAGTGAATCGATGGACGCTGGAGAGGTGATGCTCACGCTGACTGGATGTTGACTGAAGATGATGTGGACCTCCAACAAGCTAAGCCTGCAACCACAAGTCGTCAGTGCCGAGCCGGGGAAGGGTTCCCCGACGATGGCCCTCCGACGCTCAAGTCAGCTACCAGCGGCAAACGAACGAAGTAGAGAAGAAAGGAGCAGCTAGCGATATTTTCCTAGGGACCAGTGCCACTGGTGGGCTGCATGGTCGGGCAGAGAATCGTATGGTGGAAGCTTCCACTGTCACATCAAGGATATACTTGGGCTATTCGGGTATGGCGTCAGATACACTTTTCTGACACGTCTTTTCTAGGTATACTTTGAGAAGTGCGCATGTCTCGGGAAGCGTGCACGCGCCTCCTGGTAGCCCTATATAAGGACCCCCAAGTTTCGACGGAGGTATGTTCACTACTGTACTACAGTTACGCTGCTGCTCCTTTCTTCTCTACTTCGTTCGTTTGCCGTCGGTAGCTGACTTGAGCGTCGAAAGGTCATCGCCAAGGAACCCTTCCTCGGCTCAACACTAACGACTTGTGGTTGCAGGCTTAGCTCGTTGGAGGTCCACGTCATCTTCAGTCAACATTTGGTCAGCGTGAGCGCCACCTCCCCAGCGTCCGTCGACTCACTCTCGGACATGATCATTTACTTTTTAGGTTGCCGTTGAATGACATCATCAAGTAACAGCAGTATCGACCATACAAAATTTGAAATTGTACGATACAGGGACTGTGGATTGAGAGCATTGACGCTAGTCTCTAGATCGATTAAGAACCCAGGAAGATTATATTATGGATGTAAGCAGTATGGATGGTTAAGTGGGTGAGGTCTGATACTGGACTAAATGAAGACACCCGTGATATATATTTTAGGATGTTGCTAAGAGTGGAGTTAAGGGTAAGAAGTGAACACATTGTTTATCCTAGACATAATATGGGAAATTGGAATGTACTGCTTATGATTTTGATATTGGTGATAGTGAACTTAATTCTTTTAGATGTATACTTGTTGTGTTTGTTAGATGGTTTCGTTAAGTAGTGCTAGTGTTGTAATGTGATTAAAAAATATAATTATGGATGATCTCGACATTTGATTTTTTAAGTTAAGACAAGTTAATCATGTTTCTGGATTATGAACTTTACGGCAATGTTTTCATGTAACAAAATGTAATGACTTATATCATACTGTTGTATTTCTTGGCCTTGCTCCATCGATTGTGTCACTTTTAAAACCTATCATAAGATCTTATAACTTAGCATTTTGATAGTAAAGATATTGATCTTATAACTTAGCATTTTGATAGTAAAGATATTTCAGTTTTGTAGTTGCTAAGCTTGTGCTAATGAATCATCCTCTTTAAGACAGCACATAACAACCCTCCTTGGCCTTGCTCTACCAATCACAAAAAGTAATTTTGTGTCAATATATAACACACTTGGCATTTCCACTTAAAAAGAACAAAGTTAGATCACTTTAGGAAGAAAAGACTAGCAGTCACACAAAGCAAAGAGGGAAAAACATACAAACAATAATAGGAAGCAGAAGGTCACTTCCATCTTCCATCTTCAACACAATTGTACGGGGAGGAGCATAATCTAATAATTTCCCTTGGGGATTATATCATTATCACCATATCAATGTAAGATATAATCTATACCATCAATTTCATCCTGACTAAAACATGTTGCAGGTGGACATCTAAATTTGAGTGCCCTATTCTTTATGATATATCTGCAGGTGATCCACTCTCTGTTCTCAGATGGTTAACTATAACCCAAGCCTCAAATATCTTAGATTTGAGACTCAACTGAAGCTAACACATCATGAATGAATAGAAGATCTGTGCAATTTGATGATTATAGTAATATTAATATGGGCTACAGTCACTATGGTAATTGTTATGTTGAGGGAAAATGTAAGCCCACGTGGGCATGATACAAATTATATTAGGCCCAACTTGGATTATTTTAGTTGAATTTCCTAAAACATTTTAATATCTCTAGACAAGTCAAAATATACAATGGACGACAACATTAGATTTCTTGCAGTATTAAAAATCAACAGGACTTGAAATGAGTCTAATCTGAGGTCTTTAAGTCCATCAGTAGATTTTGACCGAAACCCACTGATTGACCCAGAGACTTCAGATTGTACCTATTTCAGTTCCTATGAATTTATAAGGTTCCAAGGAGTCCAACAGTGTTGTCCATTATATATTTTGGCTTGCCTGGAGGTGTTAAAATGTTATAGGAAATTCAGCTAAAACAACTAAAGTTGAACCTGATATGAAATCATATCAGACTCAACGTGAATCTGATATGATTCATATCATGCTCATGTTAGATTATTTTAACTGATATAGGGTATCAATAGACTATTAGTTATCCTACAATAGTCAACGTATAGGATTTCCGGATACTTTGACCATTCTTGCTTATACTTATCTGAACTTCTATTTGCTATTAGTTATTTTTCTAACTAGTAGCTATACTGTATGAACATATATTCTCACCCTAATCATTTTGGCTATCATTCTTCATTCATATGAAGAATAACCGCAACCACTAGTGCAATTTTTAAGCATTTCTTTTTCTAATCTATCATCAACATTATTTTACAGACTCTTCAGTTTTTTTGAAGTCATAGTTTTATTTGTATATATCAATGGCATCTTAGTTCTCTTATCTTCTTACAAATGAACTGTTTGTAATTCTTACCATACGTCTTTCTTATTCTACATCAAGCCCTCCACATCTGAATCCTAATTACAAGATGGGTGGTGCTATTTGCATCAACCCTCTTTATTACTTGGTTTGCTGAGATATAACACAAAAATCAAATCAAATTATGCAATGGCTCATTTTATCCTGGCATGCCAGTAATTCCTACTATGCTAGACCTACCTTATCATCCTTTCACCGAGTTATTCGTAGTGACACGGTTTTCTGAAAATAGTCCAACGGTGTCGTCCATTATATTTTGTTTGACTTGTCCGGAGGTGTTAAAATATTATAGGAAAAATAAGCTAAAACAACCCAAGTTGGGTCTGATATGGCTAATATCAAGCCCAAGTTACGTCTGATATGGTTCCATATCAGGCCCAAGTTGGTTCCATATCAGGCCTAACATGGACTTGATATGGTTAATATCAGACCCAACGTGAGCTTGATATAGTTCGTATCAGACCTAACGTGGGCCTGATATAGTTCATATTAGATCTATGTTGGACTGTTTTAGCTGATATAGGGTATCTCATTCCCTTGATAGTTCTCTCTACCTAGATATAGATTGCTATTGTTGTTCTTGTTACATTTAGACCTCTCAGGATGGTACATACAATTGAGCTATATTCTATTTACAATTTGCTCATGGACAACATCCACATGTACTTACAAAAAAAGTTCATAGCAGAATAGAGGGCCTATATTTTCTTGACCCAACATAGGAATTTAATTCTGCCAACTGAAATTGTTGAACAGCTTTTTGGGACAAGTAGAAAGTGTGATAAGAGATACCTAGTGCATTTATACCTGCATGCATTGTTTGAGATTGATCCACAAGCTGGGAAAGATTTTCATTACTTGCAAGTGATTTCCTTTTTCATTTATTAATTTTTACGGTACGTTTGGTTCGGGATTATTCTTGATAATCTTGGTTATCCATCTAAGGTTATCAACAAAAACCTTGTTTGGTTTAAGTATTCGATGATTCCTGAGTAATGTTCCATGCCCGACACGTCAGCAAAAGGGTCATGCAGCCCGGAATCGGAAAATCTCAGAAAACTAAGGTTTTTCTTGATTCCGAGGTTAACGAATTTTTTATACCAAAAATACCCTCCGATAAGAAAAAACATGGAAAAAAGAAAAAAAATATTAAAAAAATATTAAAAAATGTAAAAAAATGTTTAAAAATTTTTAAAAATATTTTTTAAAAAAAATATAAATTTTAAAAAAAAATTTAAAAAAATTAAAATTAAATTTTTTTTTTAAAAAAAAAAAAATTTAAAAAAAATATTTTTTTTTAAAAAATTAAAATTTTTAAAAAAAATTAAATTTTTTAAAAAAAAATTAAATTTTTTTTAAAAAATTTATAAAAATTAAAATCAATAAATTAAAATTAAAATTTTAAAAATGTAAAAAAAATAAAAAAATATAAATATGAATAATATAAAAAATAAAAAAACATTAAAAAAATAAAAGAATACACATAAAAAAGTAAAACAAAATATACAAGAAAAAAAAAGTAAAAAAAACATAAAAAATAAATAATAATATTATGTATAGTTGATTTTGTAACTGAGGATAATACGGTAAAATATTAAACTAAGGTATTCATTAAAACCTTCAAACAAACAAGTTTTTGTTGAATTACCTAGGTTGAACCAAACAACATTTGGTTATGTTTTATTCCTCATAACCTTGGTTATGTAATTACCTAGTAATCGCATAACCAAGATTATACATGATAACTTGAACTAAACGCACCCTAGTGATTTAAAAAAAGTTGCAATACTTAGCAATCTCTTCCATTACCAAATATATATGGAGCAATTGATACTGCTTTTATTAACTCACAGCCTATTTCTGTGCAATCAATTGATACTTAGCTGGTAAATTGCCGTAGTTCAAAGATATTACCAGCTTTAATCACAGTGGAGTTTACATAGTTCTCATCATTTGCATTGAAATTGCTAGCCATATTTCCATTACCATTATCAGCTATCGTCAAATCCAAAAAATTTAGCAGATCCAACAATTTGTGTCAATGTATCAGCTATCATAAGATCCAACAAATTAACCATGTCATCCATAATTACAAAAAATGAAATTCTAGCTACATAGAAAGCATTGCACAATTTTCTGCAACTGAGTTAAAAAAACAAAATTCTCTACACATCTTCTTAACCCATTGCACAATGTCCACTTCAACTCCTAATTCACCAACAAGCTTTCTTCCAGTAACTAGTTCCAGAAGAACAACTCTGAAGCTATAAACATCACTATTCTCGCCCACCTTAAGGGTGTAGGCATACTCTGTGCAGCAAAATAAGGCAAACAAATTAAACAACAACAAATGCAGAGAGCAAACATATTTACTTATTCTAAAACAATACTCCAATAAACATAAAAACAAATCAAAAGGCATAATGTAAAAAATTAATCAAAAATGTCATTTCAGCATTGTGATGTTTTTGGTTTTAGAAACATGGAACATTATAATGTTTCCTGAGAATAATCTATATGATTGAGAAGAGTGCAAGCATGATATGGAAAATAGTTAGCAGAGTAATTGTTTAATAAATTGTTCATTAGAAGGGTTAGGGTGTGTTTGATTTGTCCCATTTTCATTTTCATTTTTTTAAAAACATGCGTTTTTCGTTTTTTAGAAAATGACTTTTCCGCGTTTTTCGTTTTCTTAGAAAACGCTCTCATTTTCTTAAAAATGAACGTGGAAAACGCAAACCAAACGCGTTTTCCATTTTCTCAGAAAATGAAAACAGAAAACAACGTGGAAAATACAAACCAAACGCTCTTAGTTTCTTACCATCCTTCCCGATTATTTGTCCAAATATAACCAATATTATAGTGAACTTGAGACAGTTGTGTTGACAAAAGTGATGAAAATTGAGTTCGGCCATACTCAAACTTTCAACATAGCTATGATTTGTAGGCTAAATCAATAAAATATAGTTTTAGATAGTGATAACATAATTATTTTAGTTTAACATACTAAAATAATACTTAACCTGGTTGATCATCCATTGACATTCTACACTGGAGATACTGGATATACTTTCATAATGCTCTTCTATAGTCTATTATACAAAAAAATAGAAAATGATTTAATTCTATATGCTTTCTCAAATGCAACGACAAAAAATAAACAACACTTTAGTAAGAATGGGGACGAAACATTAACAATTATTGAAGTTTGGTTGGTTTTTCTCCCTGCTTTCATTTTCTTTGAAATCTTATCTAATGCACCTTTCAACCTCTTACTTGAAACCATTTTCTTCTTTGTTTTAATTTCTTTGACTCCAAGAGAGTTTCTTTCGTCAATTTCGAACTATCTTTCAATTGAGTGTTGGATAGTTGGCTCATTAACTTGTAACCTCTCATCCACAATCTTAAACATACTCAACAAATCATCTTTAACAACCTTGTAAGTGTCTTCCCTCTCCGCTGCCTTGGTAACCAATTGAACATACAACCCACTCAATTCTTTATATCGCATATTGTTGCAAGTTTTTGGATCCAAACTACTTTTGTTTGCAATTAAATCAATAACTCCAAAGTATCCATCTTTTGCTTTTCGTGTCCACCTTTTCAATATATACTCACTTGGGATATTCATGATATTTTTTATCGTAAATATTTTCAAAATATGAGAACACAAAATCCCAGTAAAATCAAATTTTCTATAGGTACACTCAATTTTTGTACCCGATGAATCAAGTATAACTATATGATGGTAACTCTTTTTGTGAGAAGTAATCTTGTATTTTGTATGTGATTCAACATCCTCACAAATTTCTGCACTAGAATCATGAGATTTGTACCACTCTTGTTCAAAACACTTGTATGACTTAGGAGTATAAATACAACTTGCATGTTTTAAAATTTCAATTGGATACACTAAACATGGAACACTTGTGTTTGATCTAAAATATTCTTTTAACTCCTCATATCGACGATCAACAAGTAGTTTTTGGAAGTGATTGAAAAAGTCTAAAAACTTGTGTTGATAAGTGACATACCTTTTAAAAATACTATTCATGCTCTCACTTCTTTGGGTTGTAGTCATATCCGCACAAAATATTTGTCGTCTATATACTAAAGCCCATTTTTTCTTTATGCGAAATAGACGTCTCAACCAATCATTGTCTTCAAGTGCATACTTGGTTAACATCATTTTCCAAGTTGTAATAAAATCTTCCTTTTCATCAAAATCATATATACATGAGGAAAAATGTTTAGAAAACTCTTTGAAATCAGAAAAAACTCTACTCAAATGTATTATGACATTTTGATAAATGTACCAAATACATAAACGATGATGTGCTTCAGGCTATTTAGAAGCTAAAGCCTTTGTCATTGCTACATCTTGATATGTAAGAATAGTTGTTGGTTTTTTCTCACACATAACTTTGATAAATGTATCAAACAACCACTCAAACGTCAAAGATGCTTCATTATATAATAAAGCAACACCAAAAATTATGAATTACTTATGATAATTAACACCTACAAACAATGCAATTAGACGACCTTCATTATTCTTCCTGTAGGTTGTGTCAAAGCAAACAACATCTCCAAAATTACTATAATCAGCTCTCATTAAAGCAAACAACATCTCTAAAATTGTTGGTGACCGTCGACTTCGGGAGGGGATGGAGATGGCGTTGCCGGTGACTGTTGACGGCGGAAGCAGCAGGGTTTAGCTGGAGTTCGGGTTAGGGCACAGAGATGACTTTCAGGAACAAAAGGGTTTAGCGAGTGGGTTTTGGCACAGAAACACGTGTTTTGCATGCCAAACATTGTTCATGTCTTTGTCATTTTCTTTGTGGGACATGGGGACAGACGCAATTTTGGGACAAAGGTTCTGAACTGTCTTCGCCTAGTCATCGAAGGATGTTATAGGCATTTTCCCGAGTAAGATAGTTCACTGACTAAACACGTTGCTAGAGGTTTGACTTGTCTGACAAAAGAAGCGAAATTTCTTACCAGAACAGGACCAAGTTATTCATGCAAAAATCAACAAGTTAATAGAGGCTGAGCACATCTGGGAAGTTCAATTCCCAACTTGTCTTGCCAACGTGGTGTTGGTATACAGGCCAGGGGAAAGTGGAGGGTTTGTATTTGTTAGAATAAGTAAAAGGGTATTTGAGTCTTTTGGTGTATATCTTCTTTTCTATATAAAGGGCCTAACTCGTGGGGTTCAATGACACGAGATTTTAGGTTTTGCTTTGAACATGGTATCAGAGCCAAAACCCTAATTTCTTTTTCTCTTCCCCGCACCGAATTCTTTTTCTCTTCCCAGCACCGCGCGAGTTCTCTCCAGCAGCGAGCGCCGCTTCCTTCCTCGCGTCGCCTCCTTCCTCGCGTCACCGATCCAGCGCCGCGCAAGTTCTCACCGGCGCCAACTGGCATCGACCTCTTCCTCGATCGTGCGGCTAGGGCTCACGACAACTCCCACCGCCGGCTTTCTTCTTCTTCCTCACCACTGGCCAGCAGCTTTCTTCGCTGCCTCGATCGGTGTCGGCGCACGCTTTCTCAGAGCTTCAAGGTGAGCCGCTTCCGCCCAACTCCGTCCGTCCGGGCGTGTGGCTAGCATTGGCGATTCTTCCAGTCGCCCCCCTCACCTGTTCCAGCGCCGCACGCAGCTTCTCTTCCCAAACTCTGATCCCGTGAGCTCTTTCCGGTCGTCTCAGCAGCCTGCGCCTCTAGTTGGGTGTCGCTGACGAGCAGCAACTCCCGGCCCTTTACCGATTTGGAGGCAGAGGCTGCAAGGAGAAACCAGCAACATTACTTCCGGCGGTTGTGAGTTACCTTCTTCCCTTGATTCCTTGTTGCTCTCGCCAGAGGGAATTGCAAAAGATAGGGTTTCAAGGAACGGGCCTAGCAGCGAGCTCCGTTTATCACATCTCTTGTCCTCGACTGATTGCAGTTCTTTCCAATCTGCTTAATGGCTACATCCGGCGTTTCAAAGCCGGATACCTCAATCTTTACCAACCACATCACTGCACCTCTATCTTCCGAACAGATGGATGGTACGAATTATGTTTCTTGGGCATCTCACATTGAGCTTTGGCTTGTTGGACAGGGATATGAGACACATCTCACTCAAACTAAAGAAGATGTTCAAGACGCCGATCGTCCTCTGTGGAAGAAGGTTGACGCTCAGTTGTGTTGTATTATCCAAGCCACCATCCATTCATCTCTTAGGAATGTCTTCCGTACTCACAAAACCTGCAAAGCTGTTTGGACACAAGCCCAACAACTCTTTACAAACACCTCTCGGCGACTCTATCAAGTTTGTGAAGATCTCATGACTATCCTCAACGCCAATCAGATTAAGGATTCAATGTCAACTTATCTGGGTTCAGTTTCTAGCCTTCTTTGTGACTTCAATGAACTGCTCCCACCTGCGGCTGATCCTGTTGAAGATCTTGAAAATCGGAAGAAATTTTTTATGTCTTTGGCTTTATATGGTCTGCCCACAGATTATTCTCATGTCCGTGACCAGATCCTGGGCAGCCCCACAGAAGCTACCATGGAAAATACCTGGGGACTCTTCTCCGTGTCCCGACCAAAGTCTTGACGATGCCTTCTTCTGTTCCTGTCGACTCATCAGCTTTGATCTCTCGACACAAAGGATCTCCACCTCGCAAGGGTGGCAAAGGACGCCCTTGGTGTGATCATTGTCACCGACCGGGACACACGGTTGATAAATACTGGCGTCTACATGGTCGTCCTCCTCGTGCTGCTCAGATTGTTCAGAGTTCTGTTGCTCCTTCAGCTTCAACTTCACAGTTAACACCTGATTCGACTTCAACACCTTCCTATACTGACTTTCTGAAATGGTTTGAGGATCGACAGGCTTCGGATTCCACTGCTACCATTGCAGACACTGGTACTTCCTTTGCTGGCATATCTCGTTCTTCGGGTCCTTGGGTTTTTGATTCGGGGGCCACCAATCATATCACTTGTAATAAATCTCTTTTTTCCTCTCTCACTACTTCTGATAATTTACCAATGGTCACCATGGCCAATGGTTCCCAAACTCAGTCCTAGGGTATTGGTATTGTTCATCTTTCTTCATCTCTTTCAATTCATAATGTTCTTTATGTTCCCGGCGCTCCTTTTAATTTATTGTCGATAAGTCAACTTACTCGATCTCTTGATTGTGTCATTTCTTTTACTAAGACGTCTGTTTCCTTACAGGACCGGAGTACGGGGAGGATGATTGGCTTCGGATGTGAATCTCATGGCCTATATCGGCTTCAACAACCCTCTTTTGTTGGTTCGGCGGCGGCATCTCCACTTCTTATTCATGCTTAGTTGGGACATCCAGGTCATAATAAGTTGAAACAGTTACATCCTAGTCTTTCTCACTTAGAGTCTTTATCTTGTGCGTCGTGTCAATTAGGTAAGCATGTTCGTAGTTCTTTTTCTCCTCGTATTGAGAGTCGGGCTATGTCTCCTTTTGCTTTGGTTCATTCTGATGTTTGGGGTCCGAGTCGTGTTTCTTCTACAATGGGGTCAAGGTATTTTGTTACTTTTATAGAAGATTTTTCCCGTTGTACATGGCTATATCTAATGAAGGATCGTTCAGAATTGTTTTCTATTTTTGAATCCTTTTTCCTTGAAATAAAAACTCAATTTGGTACTTCCCTTCAAACTTTACAAAGTGATAATGCACGCGAGTATTTGTCTACTCAGTTTCGTACCTTCTTGACATCTCATGGTGTGCTGCATCGCACGTCTTGCCCTCATACCCCTCAACAGAATGGGGTTGCAGAACGCAAGAATCGTCATCTCCTTGAAACCACTCGGACCCTTCTTCTCCATTCTCATGTCCCTCATCAGTTTTGGGGTGATGCCGTACTTACTGCGTGTTATCTCATCAATCACATGCCTTCATCCACTCTCCAGGGTAAAATACCTCATCAGGTACTTTATCCACATCAGTCCCTTCATCCTCTCCCACCTCGGGTCTTTGGTTCTATTTGTTTTGTTCATGCTCTTGATCCCGGCATTGACAAACTATCTCCTCGGTCTCATAAGTGTGTCTTCCTTGGGTACCCGCGGTTTCAGAAAGGGTACAAGTGTTATTCCCCTACTCTTCGTCGGTACTTCATCTCTGCTGATGTCACATTCTTTGAGTCGGTTTATTTTTTTGGTCCTTCCGCTTCACAGGCCGAGGTTTCTCCCTCTCCACCTGCACCAGTGACTATCTTTTATCCTTCGGAGGCGCCTCTATCTCCTCCAGCCTCGTCTCCTCCTTTGCAGGTTTATCAGCGTCATCCTCGTTCTGCTTTGCCGCCGACCAACACTGACACTGCTGTGGGCACATCTTTGGAGCCAAGTCCTTCGTCGTTTCCTCCGGTCCCATCTCCTGACTCTGATGTTCTTATTGCACTTCGAAAGGGTATGCGTTCCACTCGTAATCCTTCTCCTCACTATGTTTCTTTAAGCTATCATCGTCTTTCCCCATCCTATTATTATTGTCTGTCTTCCTTGTCGTCTGTTTCTGTTCCGAAGACTGCAGGTGATGTCTTTGCCCATCCAGGATGGAAACAGGCTATGCTTGATGAAATGAGTGCCCTACAAAGTAGTGGGACTTGGGACCTCGTTCCTCTACCTCCTGGGAAGTCAGTGGTTGGTTGTCGATGGGTGTTTACGGTGAAGGTTGGTGTAGACGGCACGGTTGATCGACTTAAGGCTTGTCTTGTCGCTAAAGGCTATACTCAGGTATTTGGATTAGATTATGGCGACACTTTTTCTCCTGCCAAGATGTCTTCTGCGCATCTTTTTCTATCTATTGCTGCAATTCGCCATTGGCCCCTTCATCAGTTGGACATCAAAAATGCATTCTTACATGGTGACCTGCTCTAGGAAATCTACATGGAGCAACCTCCGTGTTTTGTTGCTCAGGGGGAGTCTTCTGGTCTTGTATGTCGCTTGCGGAAATCTTTATATGGTCTCAAGAAGTCACCCAGAGCATGGTTAAGTAGATTTAGTACCATAATTCAACAGTTTGGCATGACTCGAAGCGAGGTTGATCATTCTATTTTTTATCGCCACTCATCTACTGGTTGCATCTATGTAGTGGTTTATGTTGATGATATTGTCATCACAGGTAATGATCATCTTGGGATTTCACAAGTAAAACAATATCTTTTCAAACATTTCCAGACAAAAGATCTCGGCAAACTCAAATATTTTCTAGGGATAGAAATGACACAGTCTAAAGATGGGATCATTATATCCCAAAGGAAGTATGTAATGGATATTCTGGAAGAAACAGGAATGTTAAACTCAAAGACAGTCGACAATCCCATGGATCCTAATGTCAAGCTCCTACCAAATCAGGGGGAGCCTCTTTCAGATCTTGAACGGTATAGGCGATTGGTAGGGAAACTGAGCTACCTTACTGTCACTCGTCCGGATATCTCATTTGCAGTAAGTGTAGTAAGTCAGTTTCTTAGCTCTCCATGCAAGGAACATTGGGATGCAGTAACTCGCATTGTTCGATATATTAGAGGTGCACCAGGAAAGGGTCTTTTATATGAAGACAAAGGACATACTCAAGTCGTAGGGTATTCTGATGCAGATTGGGCAGGATCTCCCTCTGATAGAAGGTCCACTTCTGGATTTTGTATATTTGTCGGAGGTAACCTTATTTCTTAGAAAAGCAAAAAACAGAATGTTGTGGCAAGATCCAGTGCAGAGGTAGAATATCGAGCTATGACTATTGCTAGTCAAGAACTTATATGGTTAAAACAGTTGCTTCAGGAACTAAGGTTTGGAGAGATTACACAAATGACACTCATATGTGACAACCAAGCCGCTATGCATATTGCCTCAAATCCAGTCTTCCATGAGAGAACAAAGCATATTGAAGTTGACTGTCACTTTGTCAGAGAGAGAGTCATATCTGGAGAAATATCTACTAGCTTTGTCAACTCAAATGATCAGCTAGCAGATATATTCACTAAATCACTTAGAGGTCCTCGGATTGACTACATATGTAACAAGCTTGGTGTATATAATCTATATTCTCAAGCTTGAGGGGGAGTGTTAGAATAAGTAAAAGGGTATTTGAGTCTTTTGGTGTATATCTTCTTTTCTATATAAAGGGCCTAACTCGCGGGGTTCCAATGACACGAGATTTTAGGTTTTGCTTTGAACAGTATTGATTAATATGACCTCGCAAAAGCATTCCCAAAGGATTACTACCTTCTCGCTCGTATCGATTAACTGGTAGATTTTGTTGGTGCAGTTTGCACTAATGGTCTAACTCAAATTTTGATGAATGACAAGTAAGGTAAGTTAGGTATTGTTGTGATCTAACCATCTTACTGAGTGTGCAGGAGATTAACCAGATAGGTCAACGAGTCGACCAGATATCTAGTATGAAGTCCAAATAGGTCAATGGGCTAATCGGATATATAGCAAGAAGTCCAGCTAGGTCAACGAGCCAACCGGATAGCTAGTGCAAAGTCCAGATAGGTCGATGGGCTGACTGAATATCTAGCAGGAAGTCCAATTGGGTCTGCGGACTAGACAAATGGCAAAATGGTAAGTGGAGGTAAGTCACTGAAGGAGAGTGACTAAGTGAGGATGTATCTCGGTCGAGGGGACAGTAGGCGTTGGTCCAAGTTAGGTCCATTTTGGATCCCTAATCTGAGACATTGACTAGTTTCTGGTCCTGGAAGGACAAAAACTAATTACTACCACTTATTATTATGTTAACTTTATTTTATAGGATAGATGTTTTAGTTGCTAGACTAACACATTTTTGCAGGGCAAATAGGAGCAAAAGCCTTTGGATGAACAATGTCCGAAGACGCCTTCAAGCAGTGAAGGCACTTTCGTACTGTTCATGGAAGGCGCATTCCATGGCTATGAAAGGCATCTTCTAAGGGATGAAGTTTGGTGTTCGGAGCAGATAACACACAGAATTTACAGGATAAACTTTATCCCATTGGAGGTGCCTTCAACACCTATGGAAGGTGTCTTCCATGCTCTTTATAAGCTTGCTCGCCCAAAGCTTCATCAACAACTCATATTCGAGCTACTTCACGTTCTTTTGAGGTTTCGACTGCTCGAGCTCCTGCTACGACTGCTCCGAGGACTTCTGATAGCGGCCGACAGACTGACACTGACACACGAGTGCTCCTACTTCAATTTCTAAAGTGTCGGTAACATTTCATTTGTGTACTTAATTACTACAAAAGGACAAGTGCAGTGTATTGCACTTGTTCTAACTTTCTTTGTACTCGATTTTATTTTCCAGAGGTACTGGAAGAGACCTTTAGTGGATTACCCGTCGATAGATCCGTGAGACCTAGGTCTTGGAGTAGGAGTAGGAGTCGCCGAAGGCTATAAACCAAGTAAACCACTTGTGTCTTTCTCATGTCTTTCTAATTTCTATTTCATACGTACTTTCCACTGCATATACTTGTGATTTTAAAACTAAAAAAAATGAGTTTTTGAAAACCACATGATTCACCCTCCCCTCTCACGTGCGTATCGATCTAACAAGTGGTATCAGAGCAGGTTTTGCTCTGATTTGGTGCAACCACCAATCAAGCCGGGGGAATCTTTTTCAAATTTCTTTGTTTTTCACATTCTACTTGAATTGGCAAAACTTTGCCTATTCAGATAATTTTCATTCAATTTTAACTTGATATTAGTGCAACACCTCTCAGATTCTTCTATATATTTTTATATATATCTCAAACCCTGCTAATCCAAGACCAAGTCTTGGTATCTTCTTTAGTTTATCTTTTCAACACTCAAATGACACAACTTGAAGGGTACAACATCATACGTCCCTCACTCTTCAACGGGGATGACTACCTATACTGGAAGAAGCGGATGGAGGTGTACCTTAAAATTAACTTCGACCAATGGTTTAGCGTCACCAAAGGATACAAGGCGCCCGTCGACAACGTCGGAATTCCAATGGACCCGGAGAATTGGAATCCAAAAATAAAGAAAAAGGCTCAGATTGATTTCAAAGCCCTCAACACAATCCAGTGCAGATTAACCAAGGAGGAGTTGAACCGCGTCAGCTCACACAAAAATGCCAAAGAACTATAGGACAAGCTCATAGAATTACATGAATGAACCAATGAGGCAAAGGTAACAAAGAGAGATTTATACTTGAATAAATTATTTAATATAAAAATATAGGAAGGTGAGACTGTCAGCCAGTTGCATGCAAAGATAAAAGATATCTTCAACGGACTTCACACAATCGGCTACCAGATGGAGAACTGAGATCAAATAAGGTATGCTCTAAACATATTTCCTCTGAATGCACTGTGGGCATCCATCGTAGATGCCTATAAGATTTCAAGGAATTTGTCCAAATTAAAATTAGATGAACTCTTTTGTGAATTAGAGCTATATGAATAGACTAACGCCAAAATTGAGAAAGGTATTGCTGTTATTCCAGGAACGTCGAAAGAAAAATCCAGGACCAAGCCGGAACTTGAAGTCGAGTCTAACCCAGACTCAGAGGATAAAGAATACCTGGTGAAGTTGGTAAGGAAGATGTTCACCAGGAGAAAGAAGAACTTCACCAACAAGGACTTGCAAAAGATCAACTCCACTTCTAACTCAAACAGTAAGAATGCGACATGCTTTGGATGCAACAAGAAGGGGCACTACAAGACCGACTGCCCGAGTCTCAAGAAGAAGAAACCTCTAAAGGTGACTTGGGATGAATCATCCTCGGAAGAATCAGACAACGATGAGCCAAGACACAACAACTACCTCGCACTGATGGTGTACGGACCAAAATCGGAGAGTGAATCAGAAGACGGGTCCGAACCTGAGTCGAGCCACGAGTTTGCACTCGTTTCCGAAGGTTCCAATGAGGTATATTTTGATTTAAGTAAAAAAATTTTAAAAATCATTTCATGTTTAAATAAGAAATTAACTACTTCTGAAAATGAAATAATTGAACTAATCCAAGAAAATAAAATACTTAAAGAACAATTAAAATCGGATCCAACAGTTAAACTAATTCAACCTAAAATCCCAACTCAAGTTGCAAAACTTAAGGAGGACAATCTCAGGTTGAAAAGTGAAATAGCCAAACTAAAAGAATTACTAGAAAAATTTACAACTAGATCTAAGTACCTTGACATGATACTTGAATCACAAAGAGCTGCGCACAATAAGTCCGGATTTGGCTATAAGTCCAGCTCAACCAACAAAACCTTTATTTCTTTAGTTAACCAAAATAAAAATTAAATTAAGGCTTGGGTTCCAAAAGTGTGTCTAACTACGCAAGTAGAACTCAATCAATATTATATACATAAAGATAAAATTTATTATATAAATCAAAATAAATTAAATGGCTCTCTTTTAAATTCTAAAATTAAATCTTCAAAAATAAATACAAATCCAAAGAAAAATCTTAAGTTAATTAAACCTAACTTAAATGAATACAACATAAACACAAGATATAACTGAGTATATTACAACTATAAAACAAATCGACATAAACCCAAAACTTAAACCTAAATGTTCAATAATTCAGAGGGAGGCTTCAAATTAGCTGGCACCTCCAAAAATCAATAACTTACCTAGATGAGTAATTAGTACTAGTCTAAATAAGGATAAACGTTTAACTTGACCAATAGTACTGGTGAAGTTTTGGATAATAGTAGGCTAAGAAAATTCTGTCTATGCATGTCTAGGAAGATATGACTTCGACCTGGTGCATTTAGCTTAGTGGAACTAACTGAAGCTACCCCTCACGGATCCTAACTAGTTAGACCAAAGTTTTATACTAAGTTCAGTAGATAAGACTATTTAGAAAACCTCGAAGGCATGGTTACTCTAATGATGTTTAGGTGACTCACCATAGCCCAGAAGTTTATCCAAAGAATGCCTATTTGGTGAGCCAAAAGTTAAACTTGAATCTAACACAAAGTTAAACCAAATCCTGAAATTAAACCTAACTCATCTCATAAAATTCTAAGATTTCCTAATTGAAAACGTAGATCGGATGAGATGACTAAGGACGTTAAATAAAAAATTTAAACTTAAACTAAAATTAAAACTTAAAACTTAAATTTAAAATTAAAACTTAAATTTAAACTTAAACTAAAATTAAAACTTAAATTAAAATTTTAAAACTTAAACTAAAATTAAACCTTAAATTTAAAATTTAAACTTAAGTTTAAACCTAAAACTTAAACTTAAAATTTAAACATAATTTAAAAATTAAACTAAAACCTAAAATAAAAAAATCAAATTCAAATTAAATTAAAAATTCAAATTTAAATTAAAATAAAATTAAATTAAGATTCACATTTAATTAAAATTAAATTGAAATTCAAATTAAAAAATAAAATTAAAATTAAAAAAACGCAGATGCCTTCCAAAGGCGCCTCCGACTCCATCGGAGGTGCCCTCGGGAGGGCAAGAATATTCTCACCCAAATCGAATTATGGTGCCTTGAGTCGATTGAAGGCACCTTCCATAAGGCATAGAAGGCGCCTTCAATCTGGTGTTGAAGGCGCCTTCGATCCAACTTTTTTCAGCAAACAGAGTCGTTCTCTGTTCACGATTTTGGACACAACAAGGAACCTTCCAAACACTTTCTCCTTTGATCTTTCATCTCTAAACCTCAAAAATGCCTCATAGGTATACCTTAACTTAATATATCTCATCAATACTTAGTTTACATGTATTTTTTTTTTGTCAATTTGTGTTAATATACTTGTTTAAAATTAGGAAAAGATGACATGTTGCCCCTAGCCCTAGTAATGCTCCATTTGATGATGCTAGGTTTCCCTCTGAATGGCTTAGGCTGGATTTCCTTAAGCATACATATGTTGTGCTAAAATCTAGATACCTAAATAGGACTTTCTTCACCTAGTACTATGCTCCTATTATAGAGGTTATAAATTACTACCAGTTGGATAAGTTAGTTTATTGCAGTCATTCAGTAAATCTAGATTTGTGCGCTCAGTTCTATGGAAATTTAGTAAAGATAGATGACCTGACCTATTCTACCAGAGTTGATAGTGTTGGTGCAATATCTCCTGGGTCAGGTTGACCAGGTTGACTAAGCTTGAGTTGGCTCAAGCTTGAGTCTTAATGTTTGGGTTTCGATGTTTGACAATACATGGAGATTGCAGATACAATCGTCTGACTGGAGAGATTGTTGATACAATTCTCCTTTGGTCAAGGGATGATCAGTTTGATGTGAAGAAGAGTCAAGTAGGTCAAAGGGTTGACCGGATACTTAACTGAGAAAGTCCTAACTGAAGGTTAGGCAAGGAAAAATCCTGGTGAGTGAAGCCAGGTGAAAGACCTAGTGAGTGAAGCTAGACAGTTGGAAAAATCCTGGTAAGTGAAGCTAGGTAAAAACCCTAGTGACTGAAGCAAGGTGAAAGTCCTGGTGAGTGAAGCCAGACAGATGGAAAGTCCTAGTGAGTGAAGCTAGGCAGATGGAGAGCCCTAGTGAGTGAAGCTAGGCAGAAGGAAAGGCCTGGTGAGTGAAGCCAGGCAGATGAAAAGTCCTAGTGAGTGAAGTTAGGGAGATGGAAAGACCTGATGAGTGAAACCAGACACGTGGAGATCCAAGTGGGTCAAGGTTGATCGGACACCTAGTGTTGGGAAGCCCAAGTAGGTCAAAGGATTGATCAGGTTATAAAATATGGAAAAAAATAATGATTAAATAATAAGGTTATTTGAGAAAATAATCTTATTGGAATTTTTAGGAATTTTTAGAAATTTACTGGGATTTAATCGGAGCTCGTATGACGTATTTAGAGGAGATGCATTTATGGGCTTGAGAAAAGCCTGTTTGGAAAACCCAAAGGTGGGAGTTGATTGAGAAATCGATCTAGGGTTTAATTTAAAATCCCTAAGTCCTAAGTTATAAAAGTACCTCCTCGTGCCCTAGCTCCCACATTGTCGAAACCCATCTTCCCCGAGCCATCTCGCGACACCGCCACCGTCGCACCTCCCTCTCCTCCACCACGGGCTGGCGACTCCATCCTTCACCGCCGCCGGACATCTGACCCTCTCTTCCCCCTCTTCATCTTCTTCTACCTTCATCCAAATCCAGTTTGGACACCAAACTTCTCCTCACCGATAGAAGGCAGAGAGCATCTCCGTCCAGTACCGCTGCCGCTGCCGGAGGGAGCACTTCCGACCACCTTCATCCGTCGGCCTCACCTCCTCCTCCGAACTCCTTCCTCCTCTCTTCCTTGCACGTGAGCACCACAGCAGCCGGCGATCTCTCCTCCTCACGCTAGAACCAGATACGCCGCAACGAGCCAACGACCGACACCGATCCTCTTCTCTTTGAGTCGTGCCCTAACTGGTCCAACAAGTGAATTCCCTTTTGTAGGTAAGGATTCTGTGAGATAGGGGAGAGGTTCTGTGTTGCTAGGAGGATGAGTAGATTGCAAAACATTTTCCATTGATGTCCTTATTTCTCCTGTGGTTTTCTTTCAGTCTTCTTGGAGATTTGGATGTCTTGTTTTGATTCATTTTTGGTGTAGTGCTTGTTGTTCATGGTACCTATGGAAATATGGGACAAATTTTAGAAGTTTTTGATCTGTTTCTAAATGTTGCCTTGTTGCTCATGATACTTTCAAATTTTTGGACAGATCTAGGAAGATTGGGGGTTTCGATTGAAGTTTTCCTTATAGTGAATTGATGCTAGGTTCTTCTTGTGGTAATTGAGGATATTGTAACAGATTTGAGTGGATTTGGGATTGTCTCTGTTGTTGCTTTATTTTCATGATGTTTCTGGACTTCTAGTATCGATTGGTAGAACGAGATTTGAGTTTTGATGTGTTCTTGCCTATTGCTACTGAATCGGAAGGCTGCTGGACAGATTTGATTTGAGAGTTAGGAGTCTATATTCAATGTTAAACTAGGTTTCTTTTGATAATGAACTATTAGGATAGAAGATAGCTAATTTGTGTGCGCTGGTGTAGTACGTTGATTGAGACGGTTGACGTGACGGGGCGTGTTTTGGTTCAGACTACACAGTTAAGGCGGGACTTCTTACTTTGACTCTTTAGTTCTTTGAACTTAGTACATGAACTATTTTGGATAAGAAACTGTTTTTATCTTGACTTCACTCTTATTTTCCTGCGCTTGATACTTTCACTCGATCTTTGAGATATTCGTCTCCATATCTATATAGTCTCTCGTTGTTATCCATGATACGTAGCAGATACTAGATACCATGTTTGCATGTTTTGATTGTTGTTTATTTATGTACTGTATTGAGCGTGTTAGCTTCATGTAGCATACCTGATTCCTATTTACATGTATATGATGACTGTTGTATTTTGCACATCATATCATTGCATACATGTTAACGATAAATTCTCCCTTGCGGTTGAGAGAGTTGTTAACTAAGGCCGCACGCTCGGCCACTCGAGAGAGTGGTAGCTGGAGCAGATGTCGCTTGTCCTGTCGTGCCGCACTCAGCCACTCATGGGTAGTGGTAAATGGAGTTGCGAGCAGCAGGGACCCCCATCGCTTTGTAGCTAGTTAGCTACTGAGCACATGTTCACTCGGTCACTCGAGAGTAGTGGCGGCCTTTGAGTTGTACAGTTGTCATCGATCCGGCCTCTCGACCATACAAGGGTCGTGGTACAGAGAGGTGGGTGGGGGTGACCATCCGTGTATACGCTGTTATTATTATACCGGCTGATGTTGTTGCATACTTATGTTGTTATTGCTTACTTATGTTGCTGTTGCTATCTTATGATGTTGTTGCATACTTATGCTGATATGCTTACATAGGTTGAGATATATATATGTTGTGTGTGTTTAGACTGACTTATCTATTGGTAATATGTATATACCTTACATGTTACCCTTGTAGTTATGAGTAGCTTTGTAGCAGAGTTGTTCTACTCCTGATTTTACTAGCCTAGGATATGATTTCAAGTATGAGCATATATTATGATTTTATTTTAGTATATGCTATTTCCTTTATGAGACTGTATACAGTTGGCTCACTCTGTATTTGTATATTATGTTCATGCACTATCTTTATTTTACCCGCTGCGTTCCAATACTCACCACCCCACAAACTGGTTTTTCTTTCGCCAGATAGCAGGTAGATGGATCAAGGATGCTTGGAGAGTCCTAGTTGCCAGTCCCACTACACTCTCGAGGATGAATTTCTTTTCAGTCTTGTTTCTGTTTGGTGGTATATTGATTTTGCATTTTTTGTTTTTTTTATAAGTTGACGTGGGTTTGGAGTCTAGTCCAGTGGTTACAGGTTTTGTGGTTAATGACTTTGTTAGTCGTACATTTGTATTTCTTTATGATTTCCACTATGTTTATTTTCAGCTGTGTGGGTTGCTATTAACTGCGTGGTTGTTTTCATTTTGTCCAGCTTGATAGGCTGAGTAAATTAACTACGTGGTTTTTTCTATTTTTGTTCCAGCCGAGTGTGTTGAATATATATAACTGCGTGGTTGTGAATATATATTCTAGCCGTATGTGGCTGATGTATTTTGTATGTATGTATGCTTTAGATTGTCACTAATCCAGGGGAGATGTTGTCAGATTTTCGTCTGGCAGGGACTCCTCTAGGGCGTGACAAAAGGCAGATGGAAAGTCCTGGTGAGTGAAGTCAGGCAGATGGAAAGCCCTAATGAGTGAAGCTAAGTAGAAGGAAAGTCCTGGTGAGTGAATCCAGACAGATGAAAAGTCCTAGTGAGTGAAGCTAGGGAGATGGAAAGACCTGGTGAGTGAAACCAAGCACGTGGAGATCCAGGTGGGTCAAGGTTGATCGGACACCTAGTGTTGGGAAGCCCAAGTAGGTCAAAAGATTGATCAGATACTTGGCACAAGGAAATCCAGATGGGTCAAGGTTGACTGGATATCTGGTGAAAGTCCAAGTGGGTTATGGAGGACTGGACACTTGACATGAGATGGTAAGTCCAAGTGGGTCAAGGTTGATCAGACACTTGGTGTAACACCCATAGGGTTCTTAGCAAAAAAATTTTAGAATAATTTTTATCATGAATAAAAATATGTCTTAGTTAAATTTTTTTGCTCCTAGCCGAACACTTAAACAAACAAAATAGAAATAAAAATATATATAAGGTCTAGGATTTGAACTCTAGACCTCCCACTAGATGCATGAATAAGATAACCATTAGACCAAGAGTAATTATGGTTGAAAAGAGAGGGAAACTATAGTTAAAGGTAAAGAGGCAAAAGCTCTTCTCTTGGGAAGAGAAGTTAGAATTGTCTTCTTCCTCTCTAATGAAGAGATGCTCTAGAATATTCTTTTCTTGCTCTCTAAGAAGGGATGCATCTAGACAATGTTTTCATTAAGAAGAGAGTAAAGGAAAGGAGGAAGAAAAATATAGTTTTTCCTCCTCCTCTCATGATGAATAAAAGGGAGAAATGAAAAATGAGTTGGCATTTTGCTCTCATTCTCTCCTACTCTCTCTTTCACCGTGACTCTCCCTCCCTCTCCTCTTCTTGCCGAGACCAAGGAGAAAGGAAGCTCTCCTCTAGGAAGGATTCACAAGCAAGGTTCCCTCCTTAGAGAATTTAGTGAAGGATGTGAGTATCCCCTCACTGCAGTACAAGTAGCTTCGATCGGTTTCAATCGTAAACGTTTTCTTTTGAAATTTTAAAGATGTCTCTCTTGTAAATTTCAGTCAAGGTAAATATGGGTAGTCACTTAGGGCATGATAGGAAAAAAAAAAAAAAACTAAGGCCCTACTTACCATGTTTCGGCCTAGGACACAAGAAGGGTGAGATTAAATTTTCTTGTGAGAACATACTTGATTTTAGGCTTCCATGAGGTGTGGATTTTATATGTTGATGGCTTAGTTTCATAATTCATGTTGTGAAAAAAAAAAGACATACTTACCATATGATTTGGCCAAAATGATTTTTAGGCCTTAAGTTGAGAATTTTGGATAGAAATCATGGTAGTTGTACTCCTTCATGATGTATAAAATTTTTACATGTTGATAACCTAAGCTTTTATGTTTTATATGAAATGAAAACCATGAAGACCCTACTGATATGTTTCGGCCTAAACAAAATAAATGGTTTAGGGTTAGAGTTTTGAACTCAATCATGCTTATTCATGAAGTATAATGTCTTGTATGTGCTTAGATCAAGTTTGCATGTTATATGGTTAAGTTTTATGCTTCATATGGAATAAAATGATATGAAACCCTACTGATATATTTCGGCCAAATTGAGATAAATAAGTTAGGGTTAGAATTTTGAATTCAAATAGTCTTATTCATGAAGTATGGTGACTTGTATGTGCTTGTACAATGCCTTGTATGTACTTAGATTAAATTTGCATGTTATATGTTTAAGTTTTATGCTTCATATGAAATAAAATGATATGAAGCCCTACTGATATGTTTCGGCCAAATTGAGGAAAATAGGTTAGGGTTAGAGTTTTGAACTCAAATAGGCTTATTCATGAAGTATAATGTCTTGTATATGCTTAGATCAAGTTTGCATGTTATGTGGTTAAGTTTTATGATTCATATGGAACAAAATGATATGAGAACCCTACTGATAGGTTTCGGTCTAATTAAGATAAATGGATTAGGGTTAGAGTTTTTGAACTCAAACATGCGTATTCATGAAAAATAATGTCTTGTATGTGCTTGGAACAAATTTGCATGTTATGTGTTTGAGTTTTTATGCTTCATATGGAATAAAATAATGTGGAAATCTACTGATGTGGTTCGGCCAAGATGGATTAATTGGGTTAGGAAAGAGTTTAAACCTAACTAAACATGCTTATGTATTCTCATGATATGTAGCCTTTGATATATGAGTAGATTAAGCTTTCATGCTTCATGATATGATGAAAATATGCCTTATGATATGTTGCATTGCTATGTCTTATGATATGATAGACTTATGACATGATGTGCCATGTTAATGATATGATATGCTAGACTCATGATATGATATGCCATGTTCATGATATGTATGCTAAGTTCATGAGATGATATGCCATGTTTGATGATTTGAAAATAACATGTTATACTTTATGTTATGATAGGACCATGTTATGTTTCATAATGCATGTATGAATGGCTTATGTAAGAGGAAAAGCCTAAAGAGTTGCTTCCCTTAAGTTGGAACCAAGAGCACTCTTCATGTTATGAGAAAGAGTTGCTTCCCTTAAGTTGGGACCAAGAGCACTCTTCATGTAATGAAAAAGAGCTGCTTCCCTTAAGTTGGGATCAATAGCACTCTACATGCTATGGTAAAGAGATGCTTCCCTTAAGTTGGGATCAAGAGCTCTCTTCATGATATGACAAGAATTATGACAAGTATGATATGATATGACATGCATGATATTTTACTTTGTAAAGCTTGTACCAAGGGTGAGCTCCATAAGCGCCCCAGGGTCGACGGACTATGAACGGATCTCGTTAAGGGATGGACTCCTTAGTACGCCCCTAGGTCGACGGACTATGAACGGACCTAGATCCCTAGTAGGTTCGAGGCTAGCTACCCTGTCCTAGGGATTGCGCGCATTTATGTTTACATGTGGTACAAGCCGGGGCCCTTCTCATGTTGATGATATTATATTCAAGTATATGTATACGATATGTTTTACAAGAAGCATGATGCAAACGTTCATTCCATGATGCATGTTTTGAAAACCATTCTACATCTTGCATCTACATGTTCATATGATATAAAATCCTTACATGAAAATAAAAAAGGAGGTATGATATGCTCACCTGACATGATACATGTTTTGATAGGTGTTTCTATGATACGTTTCATGATATGAATTCACATGACATGATATATTTTCATGAGACATACTTACATGATATGATATGTTATGATGTGTACTTACAAGCTATGACACATTTTATGCCATGCTATGTTATGTTCCTTATATGATAGGAGACAATTATGTTATGTTCTTCCATACCATTTGATGATATGATATGTTTGATTTCATGTGTCACTTTATGTATTATTGTGATTCGGATTTATGAGTAGGAAAGGAGCTCACTAAGCCCTTTGGCTTATAGCTACACGTTTTCCTTGTACTGCAGATAATGGCAAGGAATGGATCAGTTAAGGGGAGCAACAGGAAAGGCGATGAAGATGTGTGTGGAAGTGCTGGTGGATAGATCTATTTATGCTTTTGGGTTATCTAAGTTATGCATGTGAACAATGTTGGACCTATGCTTATGATAAGGTTCAGCTAGTATGATAACCTTCTCATGTTATGTTGGTACGTTTGATTTCACATGACATGTTAAGTGAACTAGATGCATATGGTAGATGTCAAAAAAAAAATATAAGTCTTCCGCTGCCATGAATCCATATGCATTAGTAAATGATGTCTATGTTAAGTGACGTCCGTCCCTCTAGGGTAGCCTTAGGGGTACCTGGAAGGGCGGGCGTTACAGTTTGGTATCAGAGTAGGTCTGCCTTTCCACTACACACACATCAAGCCTTTATCCTGTCGCTCCAAGTAAGAATTTTATGCTTAAATTTTATTTTGATATGATATTTATGCTTAATCCATTTTTTTTTATGATGTTTGATAATATGCATGCTTGTTATCTTTATTTATTTAGTTATCCCATTTTTAGTTTAGGTATACATGATGGTAGACTAGGAACAACAATAATCTTAAGGTAGCCTGGTTTTGAATAACGATAACTTATACTAGCTTGTTGTGATTTATGAAGATAAAGCATGGTTAGAACACGAAATACCAGAGCAGATGAGACGGTACCTCCACCTGATCTGATGCATGTGGTTACCGAGCTCCAGCGTCAGGTTACGGAACAGCAACAAACGATCGCTGCATTGATGAATCAGCAAGGGAATCCTACTACCCCACCAGGGAACCTGAATGCGATACCCATTATACCTACAGCTGTACCAGTACCTCTGGCACCGGTACCACCGGTAGTTCCAGTTCCAGTGGTTCGACAGGAGGCATATCTGATTCAGTGGCAGAGACTTAAGCCAGAAGCTTTCTCTGGACATTGTGAGCCATGGGACGCTCAAGCATGGTTCAAAACTGTGGAGAGCATAGTGGAGTTACTAGATTGGCTTGAACATGAAAAGGTCAAATACGCATCATTCTGCCTTACCGGAGATGCCAGGATGTGGTGGGACAGAGTGAAAGCAAGGAGACAAATAAATCAGATGAGATGGATGGACTTCGAGGCTGAATTCTTCGAAGAATTTTTCCATATGCGGGTGACCAACAAGCACTATGACGAGTTCACCGAGTTCCGACAAGGTGATCTATCGGTTAACGAAGCTGTCAAGAAATTCAACCGCCTAGCACGCTTATGCCCAGAATTGGTCAGTACTGAAAGAGAAAGGGTCAGACTTATGCTGAAAATGCTCCGACCCGAGATAGCTCTGAATGTGGCCAGCGGAGTTAATAGACCGCAGACCGCTGAAGAGTTAATCAGCAGTGCCCTGATTATAGAACACTATCTGAAGGCAATGAACGGTGGCAAGAATCAAGCCCAACCCGGAGGACAAAAATCGCAGAATACCAGAACTGGTTGGAAGGGAAACCACAGTGGCAAGAGGAAGCAATGGGACAACTCTCAGGGAGGTCCAGCGAGCAAGCAGATCATGTTTCCTCAGTGCAACACGTGCGGAAAGAAGCATCCCGGAAAATGTCGTATGGGCACAAATGTATGCTATAGCTGTGGATTAGAAGGACATATGGCCAGAAACTGTCCTACTCAGATCCAGACACCTCAACCACAGAATGTTCCGAACAGAGGTATTCCTCCACAGTTATACCTGATGCAAGCTGCATTAGAAGGCCCTCAGATAAGCCAAGGAAGATTGGAAGCTCCGCCAGTGACAACGAATGCCAGGATCCACTCCCTCACCAGAGAAGATGCGGCGATCGCTTTTACTGTTGTCACAGGTCAGATACTTATTTTCAATCAGCATGCTACTGTATTATTTGATACTGGGGCAACACACTCGTTTATCTCTACCCCATTCACAAGAAAGATAGACATGCCACCCCAAGCCCTGGATCACAAATTCTTAACGACCCTACCTTCAGGAGAAGTAATGCCATCCACTCATATGCTGCGAGCCGCACCTATCAGAATCTCAGACAGAGAACTCTATTGTGATCTGATAGTGCTTGACATGCAGGATTATGATATTATATTGGGCATGGATTTCCTGAGCAAGTACGGTGTCTCGATTGAGTGCCGTAAAAGAAAAGTGGTTTTCCGGCCCGAAGCAGAACTGACGTTTGAATTTAGCGGAATGCCAAGGAAAGAGACTAAGAAATTCCTATCAGCCTTAGAAGCACGGAAGCTGTTGGGCAACGGATGCACGGGATTTCTAGCCCATGTGATCGATGCAAGCCGAACGGAGAACCGGAAGTTAGAGGATGTCAGAGTTGTATGTAATTTTCCGGGAGTTTTCCCCGATGAATTACCAGGACTAGCCCCGGACAGAGAAGTTGAATTTGAGATCGAATTTATCCCTGGTACTAAACCAATCTCTAAGGCACCTTACCGTATGGCACCAACTGAATTGAAAGAGCTCCAGGAACAGTTACGGGAATTGCTTGATAAGGGACTTATTCGCCCTAGTCACTCTCCATGGGGAGCTCCGGTACTCTTGGTGAAGAAAAAAGACGGATCTATGCGAATGTGTATAGACTACCGGGCACTGAATAAGGTTACAATCCAGAACAGATATCCTTTACCACGGATTGATGACCTATTTGACCAGTTGAAAGGTGCCACCGTCTTCTCTAAGATTGACTTGCGATCTGGTTATCATCAAGTAAAGGTGAAACAAGGTGATATACCAAAAACGGCTTTCCGAACGAGATACGGACATTATGAGTTCGTAGTAATGCCCTTCGGAGTTACAAATGCTCCTGCTCTATTTATGGATTTGATGAACATGATATTTTCGGCTTACCTTGACAAGTTCGTGATAGTTTTTATCGATGACATCCTTATTTACTCGAGAACCCAAGAAGAGCATGCCGACCATCTGAACACAGTATTACAAATTCTTCAGGAGAAGCAACTTTATGCGAAATTCTCGAAATGTGAATTTTGGCTCGATCAAGTGTCCTTTTTGGGTCATGTAATCTCTAAGGATGGAATAATGGTAGACCCAATCAAGATTGAAGCTGTAAGTAACTGAAACAGACCAAAGAATGCCAGCGAAATCAGAAGTTTTCTTGGTTTAGCCGGCTATTATCGGAAATTTGTAGAGGGTTTTTCCAGAATTACGGCTCCTATGATGGCACTCACCAGGAAAAACAAGAAGTATGAATGGACAAAAGAATGCGAGAAGAGTTTCACGGAGCTAAAAAGAAGATTGATTAGTGCTCCAATCCTCACTCTTCCAGAAGGTAACGAGGGATTCGACATGTACAGTGATGCTTCCAGATTAGGACTCGGAGCTGTACTGATGCAGAATGGCAAGGTCATTGCCTATGCCTCTAGGCAACTCAAGGAGCATGAAAAGAACTATCCCACACATGACCTAGAACTAGCAGCCGTGGTCTTTGCCCTCAAGCTGTGGAGGCATTATTTATATGGGGCCCAGTGTAAGATTTATACAGATCACCAGAGTCTGAAATATTTCTTTACACAGAAAGACCTGAACATGAGGCAACGAAGATGGCTCGAGCTAGTCAAGGATTATGACTGCGAGATCTTCTACCATCCGGGGAAGGCAAACAAAGTAGCCGATGCACTCAGTAGGAAGTCCTGAATACCCAGAATTATTTTAAGTTCGAGGACGAACTTTTATGAGGTATGGGAGACTGTAACACCGATAGGGTTCTTAGCAAAAAAAATTTAGAATAATTTTTATCATGAATAAAAATATGCCTTAGTTATATTTTTTTGCTCCTAGCCGAACACTTAAACAAACAAAATAGAAATAAAAATATATATAAGGTCTAGGATTTGAACTCTAGACCTCCCACTAGATGCTTGAATAAGATAACCATTAGACCAAGAGTAATTGTGGTTGAAAAGAGAGCGAAACTATAGTTAAAGGTAAAGAGGTAAAAGCTCTTCTCTTGGGAAGAGAAGTTAGAATTGTCTTCTTCCTCTCTAATGAAGAGATGCTCTAGAATATTCTTTTCTTGCTCTCTAAGAAGGGATGCATCTAGACAATGTTTTCATTAAGAAGAGAGTAAAGGAAAGGAGGAAGAAAAATATAGTTTTTCCTCCTCCTCTCATGATGAATAAAAGGGAGAAATGAAAAATGAGTTGGCATTTTGCTCTCATTCTCTCCTACTCTCTCTTTCACCGTGACTCTCCCTCCCTCTCCTCTTCTTGCCGAGACCAAGGAGCAAGGAAGCTCTCCTCTAGGAAGGATTCACAAGCAAGGTTCCCTCCTTAGAGAATTTAGTGAAGGATGTGAGTATCCCCTCACTGCAGTACAAGTAGCTTCGATCGGTTTCAATCGTAAACGTTTTCTTTTGAAATTTTAAAGATGTCTCTCTTGTAAATTTCAGTCAAGGTAAATATGGGTAGTCACTTAGGGCATGATAGGAAAAAAAAAAAACTAAGGCCCTACTTACCATGTTTCGGCCTAGGACACAAGAAGGGTGAGATTAAATTTTCTTGTGAGAACATACTTGATTTTAGGCTTCCATGAGGTGTGGATTTTATATGTTGATGGCTTAGTTTCATAATTCGTGTTGTGAAAAAAAAAAAAGACATACTTACCATATGATTCGGCCAAAATGATTTTTGGGCCTTAAGTTAAGAATTTTGGATAGAAATCATGGTAGTTGTACTCCTTCATGATGTATAAAATTTTTACATGTTGATAACCTAAACTTTTATGTTTTATATGAAATGAAAACCATGAAGACCCTACTGATATGTTTCGGCCTAAACAAAATAAATGGTTTAGGGTTAGAGTTTTGAACTCAATCATGCTTATTCATGAAGTATAATGCCTTGTATGTGCTTAGATCAAGTTTGCATGTTATATGGTTAAGTTTTATGCTTCATATGGAATAAAATGATATGAAACCCTACTGATATATTTCGGCCAAATTGAGATAAATAAGTTAGGGTTAGAATTTTGAATTCAAATAGTCTTATTCATGAAGTATGGTGACTTGTATGTGCTTGTACAATGCCTTGTATGTACTTAGATTAAATTTGCATGTTATATGTTTAAGTTTTATGCTTCATATGGAATAAAATGATATGAATCCCTACTGATATATTTCGGCCAAATTTAGGAAAATAGGTTAGGGTTAGAGTTTTGAACCCAAATAGGCTTATTCATGAAGTATAATGCCTTGTATATGCTTAGATCAAGTTTGCATGTTATGTGGTTAAGTTTTATGATTCATATGGAACAAAATGATATGAGAACCCTACTGATAGGTTTCGGTCAAATTAAGATAAATGGGTTAGGGTTAGAGTTTTTGAACTCAAACATGCGTATTCATGAAAAATAATGTCTTGTATGTGCTTGGAACAAATTTGCATGTTATGTGTTTGAGTTTTTATGCTTCATATGGAATAAAATAATGTGGAAACCTACTAATGTGGTTCGGCCAAGATGGATTAATTGGGTTAGGAAAGAGTTTAAACCTAACTAAACATGCTTATGTATTCTCATGATATGTAGCCTTTGATATATGAGTAGATTAAGCTTTCATGCTTCATGATATGATGAAAATATGCCTTATGATATGTTGCATTGCTATGTCTTATGATATGATAGACTTATGACATGATGTGCCATGTTAATGATATGATATGCTAGACTCATGATATGATATGCCATGTTCATGATATGTATGCTAAGTTCATGAGATGATATGCCATGTTTGATGATTTGAAAATAACATGTTATACTTTATGTTATGATAGGACCATGTTATGTTTCATAATGCATGTATGAATGACTTATGTAAGAGGAAAAGCCTAAAGAGTTGCTTCCCTTAAGTTGGGACCAAGAGCACTCTTCATGTTATGAGAAAGAGTTGCTTCCCTTAAGTTGGGACCAAGAGCACTCTTCATGTTATGAAAAAGAGTTGCTTCCCTTAAGTTGGGATCAAGAGCACTCTACATGCTATGGTAATGAGATGCTTCCCTTAAGTTGGGATCAAGAGCTCTCTTCATGATATGACAAGAATTATGACAAGTATGATATGATATGACATGCATGATATTTTACTTTGTAAGGCTTGTACCAAGGGTGGGCTCCATAAGCGCCCCAGGGTCGACGGACTATGAACGGATCTCGTTAAGGGATGAGCTCCTTAGTACGCCCCTAGGTCGACGGACTATGAACGGACCTAGATCCCTAGTAGGTTCGGGGCTAGCTACCCTGTCCTAGGGATTGCGCGCATTTATGTTTACATGTGGTACAAGCCGGGGCCCTTCTCATGTTGATGATATTATGTTCAAGTATATGTATACGATATGTTTTACAAGAAGCATGATGCAAACGTTCATTCCATGATGCATGTTTTGAAAATCATTCTACATCTTGCATCTACATGTTCACATGATATAAAATCCTTACATGAAAATAAAAAAGGAGGTATGATATGCTCCCCTGACATGATACATGTTTTGATAGGTGTTTCTATGATACGTTTCATGATATGAATTCACATGACATGATAGATTTTCATGAGACATACTTATATGATATGATATGTTATGATGTGTACTTACAAGCTATGACACATTTTATGCCATGCTATGTTATGTTCCTTATATGATAGGAGACGATTATGTTATGTTCTTCCATACCATTTGATGATATGATATGTTTGATTTCATGTGTCACTTTATGTATTATTGTGATTCGGATTTATGAGTAGGAAAGGAGCTCACTAAGCCCTTTGGCTTATAGCTACACGTTTTCCTTGTACTGCAGATAAAGGCAAGGAATGGATCAGTTAAGGGGAGCAGCAGGAAAGGCGATGAAGATGTGTGTGGAAGTGTTGGTGGATAGATCTATTTATGCTTTTGGGTTATCTAAGTTATGCATGTGAACAATGTTGGACCTATGCTTATGATAAGGTTCAGCTAGTATGATATCCTACTCATGTTATGTTGGTACGTTTGATTTCACATGCCATGTTAAGTGAACTAGATGCATATGGTAGATGTCAAAAAAAAAATATATAAGTCTTCCGCTGCCATGAATCCATATGCATTAGTAAATGATGTCTATGTTAAGTGACGTCCGTCCCTCTAGGGTAGCCTTAGGGGTACCTTGAAGGGCGGGCGTTATACTTGGCACTAGGAGAAAAGTCCAAGTGGGTCAAAGGGTTGACCGAACACTTGGCGAAAAAGTCTTGGCAGGTCAAGGTTGACTAGATGCTAGGCATGAGGTGTTCCAACAGGTCATGGTTGACCGGATGTTGGAATTGGGGACCCTAGGCTTGAGTTAAGCAAGTCAAGGGCAGTCAATCGATCAGCTGACCAATTGAACCGAAGCTCAATCGATCAACCGATCGATTGGGCATAGTGCAGCGATAAATGGCAGCCCAATCGATCGACCGATAGATTGGGGGCAAATATCGTGGGCACAGAAGCTTTCCCAATCAATTAGCCGGTTGATTAGAGGTTGTTTCTCGCGCGTTGACGCAAGGTAGGCTAAATCGATCGGCTGATCGATTCATGCCTCCCCAATCGATCAACCGATCGATTAGGATGTGACCGTTGCACAGGTAGCGAGCGATGGATGACTAGGATGGCGCTGATCTGACATGGCAATCGATTGGGAGCCCTAGAAGCGCGAAGTATATAGCAGTTGGTGAGCTTCTTCTCCGTAATGCTTCTTCCCCGATCTTACTGCGATTTTCTCCGACACTCACCATCGAACTTCGAGCTTAGAAGAGAAGTGCTGTTGCACTTTCCAAAGGGGTCCAAAGGCGATCTACATCAACAAGATCAAGCAAGAGAAGGTTTTTATTTATACACTTGTGTATTTTCTTCTTGTTTGAGTGTATCTTGTTGTGTGAATCTTGCACGCGGTTTCTCCACTTTTGGTAGTTACCGAGTAGGAGTGTTTTCTTAGTGGAGAGTGCTCGTGTGCGTAGATCCTTAGATTAGTCACCTCATATTGAGGTGGATACCAAGTAAATCCTACTATTAGCATTGCTTCAGTTACATTTCACTACATATCATCATCAAGGAGCAAGCAACGAAGTGCGACAAGATATTCAACCCCTCCCCCCCCCCCACTAGCACAAATCGACCCTAACAAGTGGTATCAGAGCGAGATCGCTCTTCACTGGAATCATCGCCAGAAGGGGCAATAAGCTAGAGGGAGAAGAAGTTGAAACAAATTTCAACAAGTCAAAGACTTCATGAAGAGCTCAACTTCAAATGGAATTTCAAGATGGACTTGCATTCGACACTGTTAGGATGTATACTAAAAGTCTAGCTTTTGGTATAAATATTTATCTAGAAATAAGAATCACATTGGTCAAATGTCTACATTTATGATAAATGTAGTTGTTCAATTAATTTATATTGTAGATAACATGGTGTGTGGTGTCACACACAGAGGATCATGTTATCAGTACCTTATAAATTATAAACAGTAGCTCACGACCAAAATGGAAAGGAACAAACCATTGGAAGGTCGTAGTGTAATTAGGTATTAGTTTATCTTAACTATATAATTACATTAGTACACTTAGAGTGTATTGAGTAGGACCATTAGAGGTCGTTTCTTTTATACTGACTTTATAAAGGAACAAAGACCTCAGTTATTATGGAAGTGTGTGCTCTTAATCCTAATATAATAACAAACACATATATTTGATATTTATTTCTTTAATTTATCAATGGGTGAGATTTAGTTCGATAAATCAATAAGCCCGATAAGTTGGGAAATGATATCACTTAAAGTGTGTGTTGTTGATTATAGAAGGAAACTGTGTCCTAGTAATCTAGGTTGAGAATGTCCCCAAGAGGAGCTCATAAGGATTGTCATGTTAAACCCTGCAGGTGGACTTAGTCCGACATGACGATAAGGTTGAGTGGTACTACTTTTGGACTAAGATATTAATTAAATGAGTTGTCAGTAACTCACTTAATTAGTGGACATTCGACATCTTAAACACAGGGAGACTAACACACTCATAATAAGAAGGAGCCCAAAATGTAATTTGGGATTGGTGCGATAGTTCAATAATAGTTCTCTAGTGGAATAAATTATTATTGATAAAATTAAGTTGTGTGTTCGGGGCTTAATTTTATCGAGAGACCAAAACCAATTCCTCCTCTCGGTCCCTACCATAGCCTCTTGTATATAGAGATTTATACCCATCACATACCCACCTTCTTACCCATCCAATGGAGCCGACCAAGCTAGCTTGGAACCCAAGCTAGGGTCGGCCAAGACCAAGTGATGTAGGTGGCCGGCCAAAGCTTGGGTCCCAAGCTTAGGTGGCCGACCACTAGAATATTAAAAAGGATTTTTATTAAAATTATTTCTTATGTGGATATCATGATTTTAAAAGAGAGTTTAAAAATTAAAAATTTCCTTTTATAGCTTTCTACAAAAGATTAAGAGAAGAGATTAATCTCTTTCCTTATTTGTAGATTAAAAGGATGATTCTAATTTTTGGTAAAAACTTTCCTTATTTGTAAATCATCTACATGTTTAAAAGAGAATTTAAAATTTGGAATCTTTCCTTATTTGTTGATTAAAAGGTGGATTTTAAATTTTAAGAAAACTTTCCTTTTTAACCATGTTCATGATTTAAAAGAGAGTTTAAAAATTAAATATTCTCTTTTATAAGTTTCTACAAGAGATTAAGAAAAGATTTGATATCTTTCCTTATTTGTAGATTAAAAGAGATTTTAATTTTTAGAGATAACTTTCTTTTTACCCACATGTTTAAAAGAAAGATTTTAATTTATTAAATTTCTTTTTTATAAACCAATCATGAAGGGATAAAATTATTGGAGAAATTTTTATAAATTTCTAGAAAAAAATTAGGAAGTTTTAATTATTGTTTAATTAAAACTCTCCTTGATTTGGGGAAATAAGTGGCCGGCCATGTTATAATGAAAAGAAAATTTATTTTTAATTAAATAAATTTTTCCTTTTCATGGCAAAAGAATTAAGGAAGTTTTTATTTAAATTTCCTTATTTGCCAAGATCAAGGATTATAAAAGAGGGGGTAGAGGAGGCTTTAAAGAAGAACAACTCTATTATTTTTCTCCCTCTTTTTTTCCTTGGTGTGGTCGGCCCTTCCCTTTCTCTTCTCTCCATCTTTATGGCCGAAACCTTCTTTTCTCTTGGAGATCAAGTGGTGGCCGAATCTTAGCTTGGAGATCAAGTGGTGGCCGGATCTTAGCTTGGAGAAGAAGGAGAGAAAGCTTGCATCCCTTGGAGCTTGGTTGGTGGAAAAGGATCTTCTTCCTTTGAAAGTCTTGCTTGGCCGAAACTTGAAGGAAAGAAGAAGGTGGTTTGGTGGTTCTCGTCTCGGAAGATCGTTGCCCACACAACATCCGGGATTAGAAGAGGAATACGGTAGAAGATCAAGAGGTCTTTCTAAAAGGTATAACTAGTATTTTTCCTTTCCGCATCATACTAGTTATTTTTGGAAATAATACCAAATACAAGAGGCATACGATTCTAGTATTTCGAATTTATTTTCGATGTTGTGTTCTTTGTTTTTTTTTTCTTTTCCTGTTGATTTGATTGTTCCTTTCGGTTAACCTAAAGTTATTTTAGGAAATTAAATATTAGCTTTCCTTAAAAGGTTTTGTCTAGTCGGTGGTGGTTGCTCCCATATCCAAGAAGGCCATGTGCCTCGCCACGTCAGTACTGGGAACCAATTATGAAAATTAATATTTAATGGAATTAATAACTTAGGTGATTTGGATCGAACGTGTTAAGTTCTGCAGGAGATCCAAGTCAAAACCTAAAAGAACAAATAGATTAAACTTTGGATCAAACGTGTTAAGTTCCGCAGGTGATCCAAGTTTAATTTAAAAGAACATATGGTAGCTAGGAAAAGGTTCAAACCTTTGTACAAAATTTTTGTACAGTGGAACCATTAGGTTTTCCGAGTAGCAACCAACAGACACAAGGGTTCCTCCACCATTCATATCAATGAGCTTCGATTCTTGGAAATCAAGGATCGAAAATTTTTGTATGATGGACAAAGAGCAATGGTTTGCTCTAATGGAAGGCTTTAAAGCTCCAACAAATTCAAAGGGCAAGCTTCTCAAGAAAATCAAATAGAGTCAAGAGCAAATCTAAAGATGTGAGGCCAATGATAAAGTGACCATGCTATTGGTCAATTTATTGCCTAGCAACATCTTGAAGCAAGTGGGAGAATTTAAAGATGCCAAGGAGCTTTGAAGTAAATTGGCAAAAAAATTCATGAGGTTCCCTCCATTGTACCAAATCAAGAGAAATCCCAAAAGGGCAACTGATTGGATCAAGAAGGAGAGGAGTCCGAGGTTGAGAGATGCTCAACATCGGAAGAAGAAGAACAAAAAACTTCATCCTCTACAAAGTGTAAAGAAAAAGGTAAGGAGGGAGCATACTCCTTATTTCATGTAAATGAGGATGATGATGATGAAGCCTCCACCTCTAGGATTGAGGGGGAGTGTAGATCATTGACACCGGAGCAAGAAGAGGCTTCTACTTCCGGGTCAAGTGAAGAAGAAGAAGATGAGGTCACCAACACAAGTCAAGCAAAATCAATTGGAGGATCGAGTGTCATCTCTACACGTGAAGGTATAATTAGTTCAATTAAAAATAAAAATTATATTATATGTTTTGAGTATAGGGAATATGGGCACTACAAGAGTAAGTGCCCTAAATTGGCCAAGAAGAAGGGCCAAGTGATACCAAAGGGCAAGGAGAAGCCCAAGGAGACCGCCCCTACAACAAAGAAGAGCAAGGATCACATTGTGTGCTTTTCTTACAACCAAAAAGGACATTATCGGAGTCAATGTCCAAAGGGGAAGAAACTGGTCAAAGTCAAGGGTGGAAGCACAATTCAAGGGGGAGCTTCCAAGGTAAAACCCAAGGTATCATTTATATCATGGTAAAAAGCATGCTAGTTCTAATTTATATCATTTTAATGTTATTTACCATAAATATATGAGCCATGATAGTGTTAAAAGAAATCATGTGGCCTATCATACTAAGACTACCACCCCTAAGACTAACAAGGTAGATAAACTAGGCAATAACTCTAAGGATTTTAATTATATGCCTAAAAATAAACATGTTCATCGAAATCAAGGAAAATCCAAATCAAAGGATTTAAGGTTGGAAAACCAAGCCTTGAGGTCAAGGCTTGATAAATTAGAAAAGACCCTAAAGAAAATAGAAAATATTATTAAGGGCCAAAATGAGCATAACCTAGGGATAATTATACAAGAATCATCCAATGGTAGGAGGGATTTGGGATATGATCCGGTGATAAGGACGGGGGATCCTCGTTGGCGGACAGTCAACGACACGTGGAGGTCAAAGGTCAAGATTCAACCCAGAAACTTGCCGACCGGACGAAGTAGGCCTACCGACCGGGTACCGCAGGCCGATCGGCCATGAATCCCCTGGACTGAATGAAAGACAACCCGACTAGGGGTCAGTTTTCTGATGCTCAAGGCAAAAAGGTTTCAAGGCCGTGCGAAATGTCCGTTCGGCCAGGCACTAGGCAACAGAGGTAGGGCAATATCATCCGAGCATGCGACCGGGAGTTCTACCGGTCGAACCGATGACTATAATCGGCGACAGGAGTAATATACCTGCCGAGCGGCCTACCCGCTCGGCCCTGGAACAGACAGGGGACGCAAGAGGACAAAGGAGACAGGGGATAACATCATCCTCGAGACACCTGCCGCCGACAAACAGCAGAGCTGGCGGCCGAGCCGTACACAGGATCATACGATGGAAGCTTCCATTGTCACATCCGGGATATGCTCAGACGATTGTGGAATGACGGCAAAAGGTACTTTTCTAACACAGGCTCGTTAAGGTAGGTTTGGGGAAGCGTGCACGCATCGGGAAGCGTGCCTGCGTTTCCCCGGGGCCCTATATAAGGACCCCCAGACGTCGACGAAGGTATGCACATATCTCTACTGTAGCCTCGTTACGCTGCCTCTCTCGTTGCCTGACTTGAGCGTCAGAGGGTCGTCGCCGGAAAACCCATCCCGGCTCGGCTTTTTTGCAAGATCGTCGGAGAGCTACACCACCAGTCGGAGACAGCGGAGCGTGCCATGTCCCCAGCGTCTGTTGACTCAGCGCTCAGACAGGATCAGGATACAAACCTAAAACCAAGAAGGACGATGAAGCCTCTTATCATAGGGTTTTATATAATTATGAAACCAACCATAGGTCTAGGGGTCAAGTCAAAAATACAAGAAAAGTTATCCGTAGAAGTATTTTTGTCAAGACCAATGTGACTAAGACTTCTAAGAAGTCAAAGAAAGTCACTAAGAAAGTCACAAGGGAAGTTATCCCTAGAGTTGACCTAGAGGAAGTGACCAAGGCTTCTAAGAAACCTAGAAAGGTCATTATGAAGGTATCTAGGAAAGTTATCCCTAGTGAGTACCTAGAGCATTCAAGGAGCACCAATAAGTTATGGGTTCCGAGGAGCATATACTCTACACCCTAGAGGGTTAGAGAGTGTCAACTCAAATGGGAAGAGTGGTTAACCCAACCTTGATAAAGTTGACACTTGGAGACATTTTTAAAGTTTTTGTTAACCTTTGAAAATGAAATGGATTATTTATTACTCTTTGGAAGAGTAAAATGTATCAAAATTTGAGGAATTAGATTTAATTTAAATTAGCACAACTAAATAAAGATAAAAGAAATGTCAAGTTGGGGGTTGACATTTTCTTGAGAAAATGAGGGCAAATCTAGGATCAATTTTATGTTTAGCTAAGGATTAAGGATACTTAGATATATTATCTAGGTATATTTTATTTATGCTAATTTGTCATAAAGTATTTGCTCATCATATGCCATGACATCATATTTTACATTCATATTTATTATGAAAGATATAAAAATATCATATCATGTCATACATACATTATGTAGCTATACTGTATTTTCTTTTGAAAATCATTTATTTAGATGTATGCCATAAATCATCATACATTATTTTTAATTCCTTGCAATTAAGGACAATGACATTTACTAACAAGTGACATCTTAGGTGGATGTTCATAATTCAAAATGCCTAGATAGATATGCATGATCCCTAGTTTAGGGTAAAACCAAAATCTACATCTCACAAAAACTATAAGGTGACTTGTATGTATTTTAGTACACATTAATAACAAGTGAGATGCTAGGATGATGAACAAGACTCAAGATATTGATTTCGTGCATCTATTTGAGTTTTAGATTTCATCAAAACACATAGTTATGTGTACTCCAATTATTAGGAAAACTAATATACAAGTCATGTTCATTGAGCCCAAAGCACATGGTTGGAAATTGATTTTGAAAATGATTTTAAATATACTTTGGAAAACCTTAGTGAAGGCTATCTTTTGATAGTAATCATCATTGAAAAGTTAGATACAAACTTGGAAGAAACATTGAAGTTTTTACAAGTTTCTAAGTTTGTATCAATCTTTGAAAATAAGATATATTTTCTTAGAAAACTATTTTTCCTTGATAGTATATACCCTAAATAATGTCTACAACAATTTTCATGATTTTCAGAATTTTATAAAATTTTTAGAACATTTCTGAATTTCACTAAAATTGTATTTCATGAAATCAGAGCCTCAATCGATCAACCGATCGATTGGAGGATCCCAATCGATCAGCCGATTGATATGATGTGTTTCCTGTGAATAGTCACTCACGGAATCGATTAGCCGATCGATTCATTCACACTTGGATCGATTGAGCAATCGATTCAGAGGTAGGTCCTGCGAACAAAACCTCTCTGAATCAATCAGTGGATCAATTAAGCCAGTGTCAATTGATTGAGTCCCAACCCAATCGATTGAAAAGGCTGATTTTGGCTGGGAAAGTCTAATTTCAGCATTTTAAGCCATTTTTAGCCCCTTTAACCATTCCTAATCCCTTGAAATATATTTGTATACATTTAGGGGGAGTTTTTATGATGAAAACAAGGATGGATTGGTTAAGGAAGACTAAGTTGAAGTTTAGGTTGAGGTTTAATTTTAATATTAGATTTTTGAATCTCAAAACTTCTAATTTTAGGTTTTCTAAAGGTTTAGGGATTCCAAGACATTATTGGTGCAATGACAGAAGTTTGAAGCATGTTTTTAGGGGGAGCTACTTTTTAAAAACATGGAAATATTTTTCCAAAATCATTGAAGGTGGTAAATCCTTCGTTTGGAAAAATGCTCAAGGTTGAGCATTGAGGAACAATGAAAAATTGGATATCTTCATTGTAGAAAAGGAGTATGCTCAAGGATCGATGAACATTGGATACAATGAAGGGTATGCGACCTTCATTGTTGAAATTGTTAATGCTCAAGGGTGAGCATTGAAGACAACGAAGGGTATGAGACCTTCATTGTGGTGTTGTGAACAACATGTGAGGTTGTGACCAACGTTGAGTAACTCTTCAAGGGGAGAGTTTTTGATGTGTGTCAATAGGGGGAGAAATGTAGGGTTTAAGTTAGGTCTTTGTCCCTCAAGAAAAGTTTGGGGGAGAATGTAGGGTCTAAATTATGCCTTCATTATCCAAAGGGAATTGGCATGAAGAATAAGTTGAGGCTATGAGATTAGCCTAACTTAAATGTATTGTCAAACATCAAAATGGGAGAGATTGTTGGTGCAATATCCCTTGCATCAGGTTGACCAGGTTGACTAAGCTTGAGTTGGCTCAAGCTTGAGTCTTAATGTTTGGATTTCGATGTTTGACAATATATGGAGATTGCAGATGCAATCGTTCGACTAGAGAGATTGTTGATACAATTCCCCTCTGGTCAAGGGATGATCAGTTTGATATGAAGAAGAGTCAAGTAGGTCAAACTGGATACTTGACTGGGAAAGTCCTAACTGGAGGTTAGGAAAGGAAAAATCCTGTTGGTGAAGTCAGGTGAAAGACCTAGTGAGTGAAGTTAGGCAGTTGGGAAAATCCTAGTGAGTGAACTCAGGTGAAAACCCTAGTGAGTGAAGCTAGGTGAAAGTCTTGGTGACTGAAGCCAGACAGATAGAAAGTCCTGGTGAATAAAGCCAGGTAGATGGAAAACCTTAGTGAGTAAAGCTAGGCAGAAGGAAAGTCCTAGTGAGTGAAGTCAGGCAGATGAACAATCCTAATGAGTAAAGCTAGGCAAATGGAAAGACCTGGTGAGTGAAGCCAGACACGTGGAGATCCAGGTGGATTAAGGTTGACCAAACACCTGGTGTTAGAAAGCTCAAGTAGGTCAAAGAATTGACCGGATACTTGGTACAAGGAAATCCAGATGGGTTAAGATTGATCGGGCATCTGGTGGAAGTTCAAATGGGTTATGGAGGACTGGACACTTGGCACAAGGAGAAAAGTCCAAATGGGTCAAAGGGTTGACTAGACACTTGGCGAAAAAGTCCCGGCAGGTCAAGGTTGACCGGATGCTAGGCATGAGGAGTTCCAACAGGTCACGGTTAACCGGATGTTGGAATTGGGGATCCTAGGCTTGAGTTAAGCAAGTCAAGGGCGGTCAATCGATCAGCCGATCGATTGGGCATAGTGTTGGACAAATAGCCGATCGATTGGGAGCAATTGTCGCAGCACATGAGATTTTCCAATCAATCAGCCGATCGATTGGGCACTTTCAATCAATCGGCCAATCGATTGGGGGTTGTTTCTTGCAAGTTGACGCGAGGGAGGCTGAATCGATCGACTGATCAGTTCAAGTCTCTCCAATCGATTAGCCGATCGATTGGGATGTGATCGTTGCACAGGTAGTGAGCGATGGACGGTTGGGATGGCGTTGATCTGACATGGCAATCAATTGGGAGCATGCCCAATCGATTGAGAGACCAAGAATCGTGAAATATATAGCCCTTGGCAAGTTTCTTCCCCGCAAAGCTTCTTCCCCGATCTTACTGCGATTCTCTCCGACACTCACCGCCGGACTTCGAGCTTGGAAGAGAAGTGCTGTTGCACTTTCCAAAGGTTCCAGAGCCGATCTACATCAACATGATCAAGCAAGAGAAGGTTTTTATTTATACACTTGTGTATTTTCTTCTTGTTTGAGTGTATCTTGTTGTGTGAGTCTTGTACGAGGTTTCTCCACCTCCAGTAGTTACTGAGAAGGAGTGTATTCTTAGTGGAGAGTACTTGTGTGTGTGAATCCTTGGATTAGTCACTTCATCTTGAGGTGGATACCAAGTAAGTCCTACTATTAGCATTGCTTTAGTTACATTCGGCTACATATCATCATCAAGGAACAAGCAATTAAGCGCGATGAGCTATTCACACCCCCCCTCTAGCACAAATCAACCCTAACAGGTGGAAAGGACTTTCATTTTCCCCCATCTTATTATATGATAATTTAGGACTTAGGAGATCCGCATGTCTATTTTTGTGTTACCCTAGTAGGGATCTATCATTTGGCGAGCCCTACTCCCATATTACATTAGATACTATCTACATGTATTTTTTTTTTTGGAGGAGAGACTACCTACAGTAACAGACTTTAGGCCACTCTCTCTTAGGGTCCAGGACTATATCCTATATAAAGTCCTGACCACATGCATTTTGCCGATCACATCTCATGACGTAGAGATGATGCAACCTTCCCGCTCCTTCTTTTTGTATGCCCTTTGCCATCATCTAGACATTGAAATTGAATTACATATGTTTCATAATGTCATTCATGCGTCCAGTCTCATCACTATGTTACAGGTTCATATGCCCTATTATCACATACTGACATACATATTCTCGACCATAGGGGTAGATACGACCCAGGGTATGACCACCTCTCTTAGTGCATATGATGAGATCAAACATTGTCAGCTTGCATTAATACATATAGACATCACTGCTCAGGGGGGACTAGCCTGGAGAGTGGGACCACAACCATATATACCAAGTGAGGATGAGGACGAGTTACCCGGCGAGGAGATGCCAGCATTCACGCACTACAACAAAAATATTAAAAGACAACGGTTAAAAACCGTTGTCGTAGGCCCTTTAAAACTGTTGTAATTGGAGTGTTGTAAAAAGTGGGGGGCTACGACAACGGTTTTAAACCGTTGTCTTTGAATGAAAAGACAACAATTTTGCAAAGGTTTTAAACCGTTGTCTTTGAATGAAAAGACAACGGTTTAAAACCGTTGTTATTTAGAGCATTTTTTTGCTAGTTACAACCGTTTTTGGGGCTACGACAATGGTTTTTAACCGTTATCTTTGAGGGTGATAGACAAGAATAACGATTTTAAATCGTTGTCTTTTAAATTATTATATTTTAATACCAATATATCATATTTCAATTTAAAATATAATAAAGAATCATAATCAAGAAAGAATATTCCCCACATCAATATCATTCAAAATGTTAGTTATATAAGAATTACAATCACAAAAGAAGAAACATATCTCATGTTCAAATAAAATTTATCCCAATACAAATAAACAAATAAACTCTATTTACAACTAATGAACAATAGCCAAAAGACTATTTCATGATGATTCAGTCACTGCCTATTTCATGATCTGAACCGTTGTGGCAAAGTTCTTCTAGTTGAGCTGGATCTCTACCTTGCTGGTTGTTGCAGCTATAGGATGTTGATCCCCTATCAAGTGCTACCTCAGTTTGAGTATGACTCATGGTGGCCTGACTGGAAGATTCCTCTAATCTGAGAGTCTGCATGGGGTGGATGACTGAATCATCATGGTTCAATGTCAAGTGAGGCGTGGAACCATCACCATTTGGATTTTCCATCGAGGGCAGTAACCATCTCATCCAATCCTCTCGTCTTCTAATTTTCTCTGCTTGTAGATGATTGCAGGAACAGGTTTTGAAGAAAAATACCAAGATGAATTATTTAAGAAACATAGCTGGTAAGAGTAGAATCAAGAGGGGAAAAGATGGGGGTGAAGTACCTGTATTTCAAGTTCTGTCGAATCTCTTAGAGCATTCAATATCACCGTTGTTCTTGTGGTCACCCTTTTAACCTGCATATATTGTGATGTGTTAGCAAGTAGAGGCAGTTAAATTTTTTGAACATGAAATTACTCCTCATATCCATAATCACATGGATTACTCACCATGTTAAAGGTAGCAATCAATGAGACGGGAACCCAACCTTGATCATCCATCTTGCCACGAAGAAAAATGTCCTTACAGATATTATCCACGCTGCAGTAGAAACAATTTAAATTATTAACTACCTGAAAAAATACCTTGCAAATATTAAGGTACCTAAAATAGTATTCAATATCTGCCGCTTCAATCTCAGTTTCTGATTGTCAACCAGAGAACGAATCCTGATTGTGGAAGGATAAAATCCGTTGTCTTTTAATAGTTTTTAACAATGGGGAAATTAATAATACCTTAATCTAATGATAGGCTTGGTGAACTAGTTTTTCACTTTTGTTCTAAACACCAAGAAAAGCTGGAGACTATAAATGCAAGAAGAATGAAGTTTTAAAATGAAAGATTTCATTTTGGTATTTTGTTTCTCTTCTTCCAAAACCATCGGGTAGCATGAGCTGCTCCAACAGAAAAATCAACCAGAAAACATTATGCCATGCAAGAGAAATCAAAAATAAAAACAAGAAATAAATTTCAGACTTAAAACTAGAAGGCATTATCTCCTTTATTTATTTATGTTCTGGAGAAAAGGAAGTCACATAATATATATTACTTGTCCGGTTCTTGATCAACCAACCATTCCCCTGCAAGAAAAATGCCCATTACACATCTAATGGGAAACTATATCCATCACATTTGACTGCAGATTATTACCTTTAACTTATAATAATCGAGCTTGATTTGATCCATCAAAGGGGAGCATTGCAAGCTTTCCAACACAAGTTGGTAATTTTAAGATTATCATTTTGTTTTAACCTTTAATAATAGTACATTTGCACTACGACACTATAGAACTGTCTTATATTAATTATGTATTTAATTTTATGAAAAGTAAATATCAAAAATGGCATTCCAATGTAGGGATGTGATCCTTATGAACTATCCTAAATAATCCCATGGTTTGAGGATGATGAAGTTTTAACATTAGATGTAAACATTTATAGAAAATGATGGTTTGTCAATGTGGAGACGTTTAGATGTATCAGATTCCTTATTAGATTGGATGGTTCATGGCAGAGGTTTCTAAATATGATTTGTGCATGCATAGTATTGCACTCTAGAATTTAGTGTGGAGTTTAGGCCTTTGGAATGGATATCATTATCTTGATTATTAATTTTTTGTTGATGACCAAGAACTACAACAATACAGAGAGATCGCTCCACTGCTTTTAATAACAGTACATTACTATTCCTAAAACATGAATATGTGGGAACAAAAACTTTGAAAAGCATATGTAGAAGACATCATAATAAATAAAAATAATATAACTCTATCACAAATAACAAAAGGAAAAAATGCAAGCAGAATAAATATTCCAATAGTTGTAATACATAACCGATACTGGTTATGCAAACAACTCTAGAATTTAATATGTTAATCTTACTAAGGAAGTTCAATCATAGTTGACTTTCTCCTAATCATCATGCTCCTCTCTCTTCAATTGTGTCATGTAGAGATATAACCTATGTGATAGAGTATAACAAGGAATCGTTCCTGACAAACATGACAGTTATTGTTGCACCATATTCAATATCCTTGCCTGTCTGTTAAAGCCTTCATAACCAAGAGGTTCGACATATTTAAAAATGAAATACTAAAATTTTGAAGTGTAACTAAGTGACCACTGGTTAAGATTAGAGAGTGACAAATTACTTTTAAAACAACAATTAAGCTAAGTAGATATTCTTTTAGGGCTCACCAAATCGAGAGCCAGACATCAAGATTTGCAAATGCTTTCTTAATTGCTTCTCTTACAACACCAAAGTTATTGCTGGTCAGTAGCAACCCACCCTGCATTGCTATGACACATTCTTTGTATAATTCCTCCCTGTATTCGTTAAGGATTAACTATCAATGCTTTCCGATTTAAATCTAGTGAGGAGTAGTTCAATATATATATATATATATATATATGAAGTAATTCTATACTAAAATTCTTGGATGCCGAAGATGCCCGCCACTGGTGCCTCCATTTATATAAAAGCAGCTTCTCCTAGTTCTTAAAACAATGTTTCATTACATACGATTCAAAAATTCAAAGATTCTTATAAACCAATTGATTGCAAAATACTGACAAATAATAAAACAACACAACCCGGAAAGACTCACATTTCATCTTTGCAAGGCTTGTCACTTATCCCAATGATTTTAAATTCTTGATTTGTATGAGTTGTCTTCACTCTCAAATTTTCAAAGCTCTTCTAGCCTAGCAACAACAAACAGTGAAAAAAATAATCTTAGTAGACACAATATGAAGAATGAAACAAGCAAGCTAAAACAAGTTGCCTCAATAGGTATATTATATATAGACATTCAATAACCAAGAAAATAAACATAAAAAACAAATTCTTAATCACCTTGTTCTAGTCCAGTTGGTATGCATCCTTGACATTTTGATTTGCAAGTAGAAAACCAACCACTGGTCTAGGACACACAGTCATAGTAGTAGAGACATCTATATTCAACAAATAAGAAAGATAATAATATTTTAAAACAATAAAGTGATTGAATGACAATGCAAGAAAAAATAAATAGCAGAAGTGTAGAGACATTGTAAGTTCTTACCAATACTCAAAGAAAGGCCTCCTTGTGAAGTCCTCAAATTACAAGGAAAACCTCCGCATCCTATGACTCCACCACCAATGTCAGTAAAGTTTTTAGGATTGTTTTGAAAAAATGATTGTCTCACAAGAAGACATTCCCTAAAAATGTATTTTTGTAACTATCAAAATGCAACAAACAAACCCACAATTATGTAATCCATAATGTCAACAATAAATGACTAGAAGGAAATTCACATACTATTTTGCCGCATGCTGCCGCAAAATAATATCAAGAACCCGTAAAGCCTCCTGAGAGTTCTTAGTTTCATTGGTATCTATGTCTATACCAATAGCTCCTTCAAAACAGCGGACTTGCAAGTTAGCATCAGATTGAATAATGTCATCGTCAATATTTTATACCGCCCTAGCTTTATCATCCAGTAAGCAGCAAATAATTTAGACCCAACCTTTAAGGGATTTTGACATTTGCTTCCTTAATGCATACAATCATCGTCTTTGTTCCCTTGAAGCCCATCGCACTTTAGCTACATGATAGCCACCTCCTTCTCATGCAAAAGATCTTTTTCCCCATCAACAATGACTTCTGCTTTGACAGAGGCAAAAGCAAAGAAATAAAGTAGGAAGAAAGAGGGTTGCTTGGCTGGTGGAATCCAGCAATGAGTTGTGCATAGAGTTACTCTTCTTCTCTTCTAGCAATGACGCCTTGTTCTTGATCACTGATTCTACACGGAGGAGAAAGATTTCAGTGAGAGATTCATAAAAAATTCATTCATATTGCACTAAATCACAATGTAGATTGCAGTCCGGATACTGACCTGAGGAATCGCCATGGAATCCTGAGATGGATTGGGTGTCGTCTCTATCTTCTATCCGGGAGTTGGACTCCCTCTTGCAACAATGTAAACAAGGGAAGCAACCCATCTACTCTGAAGTTCTAAATCCCTTGTCTTGATCTGTGCTAATATAATAGAAAAGAAAAAAAAAGAATGGATCAAGAAAAGCACTTACATTGCTCTCCAATGTGAGGGAAAGAAGAAACCTCAGTGATCTCGCTTCCCCCTTCCCCTTGGATGTTGATGCTTAAGGAACCTCAACCATCTACGCTAAAGTTGGACTCCCTCTTGGATGCTGATGCTTAAAGCAAAGTCGTCAAAAATCCATAAGCAAACATGTAATTGTTGAATGAGAACACCAAGAATGTTGAACGATCAAAGTGAAGTTTACAGTATAGAAGACTTCTCGAAGACTCGAACGAAACACATGCATTTTTTGAAGAAGATCAAAGCAAAGCTTTAAGACTAAAAGAAACACATCTCAGAGATAGACAATCAGCTCCTAATTGAACTCAACAAATTAACACATCTCAGAGCTATCTATGCAACTAAACTGACTCTAAGAATCGAACGAACATTCCACAATTAATAAAGGATATAATTTTAAAACGCTGAATGGTTTGATATATATGCAACTGATTGATTAATTCAATGTGTAGTAGTTGCGCTTCTTTTTCATGTGACTTTAATTTTATCTGTTAAATAAATTGAGAGAAGCAGTAGCCCGGTTAACAAAATAATGGGAGCCATGATCTTTAGAAAGAGCGGGATGGGGATAAGGAGTGCCAAGCGGAAGATGACAGCCATCACAAGGTTTATCGCGGAGAATCCCATCGCCCTCTCTATACCTTTGCGAGTTGGGCGCCGGGATGGCTGAGGACGGAGTAGTAGATGAGGCCGACGGAGGTAACGAGGGAGAGGCAGGCGAGGCAGGTGCCGGCGGCGTATAGGAAGACTCGTTTGGTGTGGTCGAGCGCTTGGGGGGTGGTCAGCAAAAGCACGACGGAGATGGTGAGGAGGGCGATCGCCCAGTTGTAGGCCATCTTTCCCACGCGTTTGAAGTCCCTCTCGTCGTCTGGGGCAGAGGGAGGTGGAGGCTCAAGGCGGACGGGGGCGGGCGTGGAGGCGGAGGCGAAGGCGGTGGAGTTTGGGGATTATTCTTCTCCTTCTCCTTGGGTGAGGGTTCACAGATGACTCCTTCACCAGAGACGTTTTTCGGTAGGAAGGCTAAGGGAGGAAAAGATCGTATGAGGAGAGGGGTTTAGGGTTCGGGAAGGCTAAGGGGGGAAAACAGGGCGCCAAAAAAATTTTGGAGAGAGGGAAGCAAAACATTGCTACAACAAAAACGACGAAGGGGGAAAACGGCGAAAGAATAAAGTCAAAGACAACGGTTTATTATAACTGTTGTCTTTGACCCCTAAAAAAGCGCTTAAAGACAACAGTTTTAGAAAATCGTTGTAAAAGGTGTTGTTGATTTTACAAAAAGTCGCTCAACGACAACGGGTTTTGTAAAATTGTTGTCTTTTATTTTTTGGAGGAGCTCAAAGACAATGGTTTTGTCAAAAATCGTTGTTTTTTACCCAATTAACAATAGTTCCTTCTAAAACCGTTGTCTTTATGGTGTTGTCTTTTAACATTTTTGTTGTAATGACGGTCGAGCAGCTCTTCAGATATCCTCTGACTATAACTCAGCCCTCGACCTCGACCCAGCCCTCGACCTAGCTATCTATCGAGGACCAACTGGCTCGACTCGAGGAGTCCTCCACACAACTATGGCAGTCAGTCTCAGATGGATTCAACACACTCCAGGTGGAGATTACCACCAGATTTACTTCTCTCTGAGATGACATGACCACCAGATTTGAGCATATTCTTCAGGCTCTGCGAGCACCTGAGCGACCCCTACCAATACCACCTGCTGATGATGATCATACCTAGTCATGTTATATACACTATTATGCATTGTATATTTTACTTACTATCTATAGTCAATTTTTTCCCTTTAGTCTATTTGTTAAACTAGGAATGTGTTTAATAGACTAGGATCACTATTTTCAAAATTATTTTTCAAATAATTTACAAATTCTAGGGTAATTTTTTTTCTCTCTCTCAAAATTTCCTTATTTTTAGAATTTTCAAAATCAATTTTAGCCTTAGTCTAGATCATATACATAGAAAGCATGTTCCTATAGATTTAGGACTTGAGCATCTCACCAACGCATTAGAGCTACCTTGTATATGTATTGTCAAACTTAGAAAGGGGTGAGATATATAGACATATTGCCTGGACTTAAGATGCTTATATTAGTGCATCAACATAAGTCTGAGCCTTAAAAACTAAATTTATAGTGATTAGGTTAAGTAATCTAGTCTAATTAAACACTAAGTGGATAAAAAGACTTAACCTGACTAACCAAGTGAACACTGTTATTTTCTGATAGTTAGTTATTAACTAATGGTTAGACAGTTAAGGATAATTTTTAGATGATTAGATTATTTTTTTAATATCAGGTTTAGGGGGAGAATATTTAAAAACAACTTTCAAAATAATTTTTAAACATACTTTGAATAGATGTTTTCAAAAACTCTTTTTCAAAATACTTTCTTTGAAAATCATTCTTAACACATTTTTAAAAATCACATGTTTTGAAAAATTCTAATCATATGTTTTAAAATTTGTTTTGAAAACTGACTGCTTTAATTTTTGTAAACTGCTTTTAAAAGTTTCATTTTACAAAACCTAGCCGTTTAAAAATTTCATTCCTCAAAAGTATTCCTTGAAATTTTTTTGAAAAAGTTTCATTTTTGCAAACCCTAGTCGTTTGAAAATTTCATTGCTTAAAAAGTATTCTTTGAAAATTTTTGAAAAAGTTTCATTCTTACAAAACTTATTTTCAAGCAGTGAAGGTGCCTAACAATGGTGATATTAATTGACACAATTTGTTTAAGTTGCTAGCGGTGGCATTGGTAGCGGTATTGGTAATGATGTTGGCGGCGGTAGTCGTGAAAAAAAAAGTAGTAATGTTGATAATATTAACTATAACTGTAGCTTAGGTAATTATTTTGAAATTTATGTTTTTTAAATTACATATTTGATATAAAAATAAACATGGTAGAATTAATAATTTTGTATTATTATACAGTCAAAATTGAAGGATGTGAGTCATGAAAATATTAGGGATAATGCTAAATGTAAGCTACTTCATTGGTGCATTGATGGAGTTGTGGCAGAAGGTCGAATTGCATTCACAGATCCAAAAGTAACAGTGCATCACATTCTTCTTGGTGGATCATGTTGGAAAGTTTAGATTGATAAAGTTTTTTAGAGAATGTGGACCTAATTAGACCAAATGATGAAATGCTTTTTTCGAGGATGCAATAGGAAGTATAGTTGCTTAGTTATCTAAGTTTATAGTTGTATATAACTGATATAGATTCTATTTATTTTAAAGTTATATACTCTTTTGTAGAAAAAAAATTATGTTATTAAGTGAATTTTTTGTTACTAGTTTGAATTGTTGTATTTAAGTGTGATGTTTATGGTTAATTGTCATATTATAATTGTTTGAGTTTTGATTTTATAATTGTGTGTATGTGGTATATGTATGTGATATTATAATTTGCATGTGGTATTATAATTATATGTGGTATTGTAATTTGTGTGGTATTTGAATGATTGTAATTGCAGCGCACGACGTGCGCTGTGAATACTCTTAACTGTAGCGTGCGACGTGGGCTGCGAATGCTCTTAATCACAGTGTATGGTGGGTGTTGCTAATGCTCTTAACTGCAGCGTGCGATGTGTGCTACGAATGGTATTGATTGCTCTTAGCTGCAGCGCGCATCGCACGCTGCAAATGCTTGTAACCGCAGCATGCAGCGCACGTTGCGAATGTTGTTGATTACTCTTAATTGCAGTGCGCGACGCACGCTGTGAATGCTCGTAACCACAGTGGACAGCGTGCGCTATGAATGCTCGTAATCGCAGCATTCGACACGCGCTGCGAATGCTGTTAACTGCAGTGTGCGGCGCGTGCTCTCGATGTTCTATGACTTTTAACAACTTGCAATTGTGCAACATGCAATGCGCGCCGTGGAAAGCGTATTTGCATGCTACAGAAAGTCATATTTGGTGTAGGGTAGGTAGGTTCTCTTTCCAAAAAAACAACTCTCAACTATTCGTAATTAGTTCACTTGGCTCTCCACCCTTGGATTGGTTCTTACTTGGGCATCGAAGTGGTAACGCTAGGGCATCCTGACACCATTCTAGCTCCTATTTTCAGTTTCTATTATTCTCCAGGTGCTTCGGAAGACGGTGGTTGCTCCCTTCGACCTCCTTCCCCTGATAGTTCTGAGCAATAGTAATAGTCAATACCTTTTCCATGTCACCAGTGAATTACTCTCTGAGAGTCTTAGCTAATAAGATCAACGACAATAAGGGTAGTAAGAGGATGAATTTTTGTTTCTCTACTATGTGAGACCCTTAAGATTATAAATTAATCTCAATCTTACCCTAAGTGATTATTTAGCTGCCTACTTGAAGTTCTAATAAGTGTCTGCTATTTTAATAGTTTCTTATTGGCTATAGATGATTCAGTCTATAAACATAATTAGGAAAATGACTGGTTAAAATGAATAGATTCTAACTAAAAAAGAAGATTAATATTAAATTACATCTTTGACATTTATTTATTAGTCGACCAGTTATATATTTTTTTTTAGTACTTAAAATGTGATTGTGAATAATTATATTGATTGAAGATGTTAAATATATTCTTGACATAATAGTCATTATGAGAGATTAGAGATGCTCATATTGATGTAAATAATGTAATATAAGGTAAAGGTAAGTTATTGATGTCTCTAATTGCTCAGTATGCTTACTGTCACATGAACAATTTTTCTTGAAGAATGAATTAAATATTTTTACATAATTTTGGTGACTAAATAATCTTTATGGATTCACTTGGATGAGTATGAGATGTTGAAATTAAGAAGGTGAAAGGACACATCTTCCCTTCATCTTCCGACCCTTTCACCTTCCTTCATTAATAGAGGTAGGCGAATAGTTGTCTTCCTCTTATAAAAGGGCATCCAAGATAATTGGTGAAATATATGTGATCAAGAGAGAACATCAAGAGCCAATAGAGGATTTTGATTTGTGGAACTTTGAAGAATTTTTTTTATTTATTTATGATCATTTTTCCGATAACAAATTATTGTTCCAATCTTATTTTCCTAGCATTGTAAGTCTTTTCGTTTTCATACGCATCCTTAACACGGGTGACAGAGGGAACAAAACAAGCTATAAAGCAAATGTGCAAAGCCTGAGAGGCTATCCATTGCCCCATTCTCATATGGCGTCCGTAGAGCTGTCTGATACCTTCATCCACACCCACTTCGTATTGCGCCTACGGTAAATAGATTGGAAGAAAATAACGCACGTAAGCAGGGTTAAGTTTGATTCTCTTCTGCTCCTCCCATGCATTCACTTGCCTTGTTGCCTGTGGATTAGGTAGAGCCAGTGAGCTTCAATCATGTCCACTGTGATATCTCGTGATCACGATAGGTACAAGTACCTGTGTCAGATAGTAAAAAGTCATGTCTTATGCTCCTTTTTCTTATACAAGTGCTTGTTATTAGATAGCTAGATAAGCATGCATATCTTATACTCCTTGTTTTTTTTCTTATACAAATACTTGTGTTAGTAAAAAGTGATGGGATTGCAATTTTTGTGTTTGGATTTTGCGGCGGGGCTGGACAGGAAGAACAAGCCACCTCAATGCGACAACTCCCGCCGGCGCCGCAATCTACGCGGTGAGACAGTTAGAATATTAAAACAGGTTCACAATAAGAATTAAGTAAACGTTCACCTCCAATTATTTATCCATGCATATGCTCATCGAGTGGATCGATCATATATATACATGCACATGTTCCTGCTGAAATAATCAAATTAAGATTTCAAATTGTATCGTAAGTCAATATTTTGTCTGTGAGAATCTTAGTCCGAAGCTGTTTTATAAGCGACATATAATAAGAAATATTATTCAGCTGACTAATTTTAGCTGTATAATATTGATTATTAAGCATAAATTAATATTTTATACAACAAATTCTAATCCTTCCAAACTGCTTGATCCCTGTGCATGTAGGTGGCAGGTATTTACTCACATGTTGTTTTTATAGGTAGAGAATCTAGACTTTTAAATAATCGATGAAGCAATTTTTTGTTCGAGGCGCTATCTTATGCATCACTTTAACTTGCGGCAAAATTCAAAAAATTTCAAATCTTGGATTTGTCCATTGAGCACATATATAAGCCAAATTAATTTCAATATAATGAGCATTAATTAATTAAGTTGTCTATGTACTTAAGTTGCATTCTTAGTCTTATTTCTAAGTGATAGTGTTCAATTTCTTATAATGAGAAGTAATATATTATTTATTATTATTTAGAGTTCAAAGGTGATTCAATTCAACTTGAAGAACTCAATCAGGTGCATACTCAATATAGTTATTTTTCTATGTCCTCTCCTACAACAATTAGACATGGATGTATGATGGTCCTCATGAGATATGTAGTTGGTTAGAGAGTTATAGATATATTAAATGATGTAGAGATTAATTTTTGATCGGTACATGTCCTTGGGAAAAAAAATTTATCTCACTTCTTAGTCATTTATCGATCGACTTAGACATGCATGTACAGTGACCTTCGTTGTTACTGGTTTATACTCAGTGGCCGATTTACATGGAGACTTAGGGGGGGCCTGCCCCCCATCTATCATGTAAATCCCCCTATATATATATTTATATATATATAATATAATATAGTATAATATAATATAATTAATGGTGAAGGAGTACAAGATGATGAAATTAATCTTCCTTTTAAATATATTGTAATATAATCGATGGGAATGATAGACTTATTAAATATGCTATATAATTTTAGAGAAAAATATTTCTTTTGGGTGTTTTTTTAATTTACCTGATAGGAATTATGTTGGAACGTAATACTTTCGTTAATAAAAGGAAACTGATCATTAATTATATACAAACATTATTAGTAATAATATTATTAATTTATTACTATATAGAAATCTTTTCTAATTTATGATATAGGCATTTATCTTGACTTTCTCCAATTCACTTCAAAATCATTGTTATTACTTTCATTGTAAATTGTGCCATTGTTGATCGTCAAATTTTAAAATTGATTACATATTTAGAAAGTCTACAACCTAAATTTTCTATTGGTAGTTTGATACCAAAATCTTGAAATAACATCGCAATTTGAGAAGGGTCGTTGGCCCTTGTTTCATGCCCGAGCTACATTTGAACTTGTTCGTTATTGTTATCTCATCAACCACTGTGTAACCTAGGACGGTGATTTCTAGGTAAATTTTGATCTCGATTTTAGTCTTAAATTGAGAATTCGGAGGTTGTTCAAGGGTGTACAAATTTCTGACGACAATTATTTTTGTCACTTAACATGCGGCCCCCTCAAATTTTAAATTCTGGATTCGTCCCTATTTATACTTAATGAGTGTGTATATTAACCTTGAGCTAGTTGGGCTACCACGTGAATACCTAATGTAGCATTCTTGACACAAGGCATATGGTTGATTGATAGGTGCATTTGTTTATATATATATATATATATATATATATATATATATAATATCAAGCCGTTATATATCTATTAAGATTGGAACAATAGCAATTCAGATTAATCACGAGTCTAATAATTTAGCAAGATAACTTATTGACGTCTAAAATATAACTAATAACATCTGAGATATAATTTAATAACATGCACTTAAGATATAATTTGCATATATATATATATACAGAATACAATTTAGTAGAAAAAGTTATCTAATTTAATTAAAGCAATAAATAACTGGTAACACGTTGCTTCCAGAGATGATAACGGGCTGCCGTCACGTGACAAACGGACCATATGAGATCTGAAGTACTCTTCTTTGCCGGTGGCGAAGAAACACTACTCACGTGATCGACGACCGCAAATGCGGCTACGGTTTTTTTTTACGTTTCAGACCTCTTTCTTTCCCTCTTACGTGTTTCGATCCTTCTATGCTTTATAGCCTCTTTACTCTTTTGGGTATCCATTATTTCCACCATCGGCCATCGCATTCTTTCGCTCTCTAACTGCTTTTATCACATAAGTCGTAGAGTCGGAGTTGCTCCTCCTCACTTGGCCTCCTCTTTGGAAGATCGATATTTGCAGCTCGGTCTTTGTCTTGCTCTAGTTCGTCGGAGCAAATTGTTATTGACCGCCTGGGAGGGATTTGTTTAAGCCGATTCATCCTCGTTTCGTCTTTTTTTTGTTAGGGTTTGCGAAGGCGGAAAGCCGCACGGAGGATGGAGAAGAAGCAAGGATTCTTCTCGGTGCTAAGGGAGGAGGTTGCGAGGGGGCTTTCTCCATCACGGTCTCGGGGAAGGCCGAGGTCGGAGAGCCCGCGGCGGAGCACATTGCCTGTGGCGGAGCTGTTTTTGTTTTCACGGCGGTGGAAGAGGCGTGGGATTGCTGGAGAGCTTGCGGTGCCAAGATCCGGGAGCCTGACGCCTCTGATGGAGGGACCGGAACACGCGACGGGAGAGGACGCGAAGAAGGAGCGTGGGTGGGGACAGTGGGTCAAAGACCAGCTATCACGTGCGCCGTCCGCCTCTCCTTCTGCTTCCTCCTTCCGGCGGTCGGATCTCCGGATGCTACTAGGCGTCATGGCGGCTCCCCTCGCCCCTATTCATGCTTGCTCCATCGACCCGCTTCCTCACCTCAGCATCAAGGATACTCCCATCGTAAGGATTTCATCTTTCTCAGATTTACTTCATTTATTGACACGATTTGTGTTAGTTGTGAGTATTTAATAGTATCTAGGTGGTAATAGTATCAAATTTCACATGATTTACTACGGTTATTTTAATCGCGGTAATGCAACTTGTCTGACGAAATGCTAATCGTGTTGACTTTTACATTCTCCGGTTCCTCAAGTAAAATTCCTATTTGTAGGATTTGATAATAAAAATACATGACGCATTTCCTTCCATGATTCGATAAATTCATCCTATTTTTCAGTTCATATTTTCCTTGTTAAACATAGCTTTCTAGCATTTGTTCTTTAACTTGTTGTGGCAGGAGAATTCTTCAGCACAGTACATCCTCCAGCAGTATATAGCTGCATCAGGAGGTTTCAAGCTTCTCAGTTCCATTAGGAATACATATTCAATGGGGAAGGTGAGGATGGTGGCTACTGAGTTTGAGACGGCAACCAGGATCACCAAAAACAGGAACGCAACAAGGGATGCTGAGTCTGGTGGATTTGTTCTCTGGCAGATGGCACCTGAGATGTGGTATGTTGAACTCTCTGTAGGTGGCAATAAGGTCCATGCTGGTTGTAACAGCAAGCTAGTTTGGCACCACACGGCATGGTTAGGTGCCCATGTTGCCAAGGGCCCTGTTCGTCCCCTTCGTAGAGCACTTCAGGTATAGTATATCACAGGGTGGAGGTTTAACTCTTTTTTCCATGTGTTATGGGAATGCTTTTATTGTACGATTCCTATTTCCTTTTGCTATATCCAGTATGTTTAACCGAGATGAACTTACGCATTTATAAATTTAGGGTCTTGATCCACTGACCACAGCTAGCATGTTTGCCAATGCTCGATGCATTGGGGAGAAGGAGGTCAATGGGGAGGATTGCTTCATCCTCAAGCTCTGTGCAGATCCAGATACACTTAGGTCCAGGAGCGAAGGAGCTTCTGAGGTTATTAGGCATGTCTTGTTTGGCTACTTTAGCCAGAAAACTGGACTTCTCCTCCACATTGAGGATTCACACCTGACTCGGATCCAGCCGACCGTTGGTGGGGATGCGGTCTACTGGGAAACCTCAATCAACTCGTTCCTCGATGACTACCGTCCTGTCGAAGGCATGATGATTGCACACTCTGGTCACTCAGTTGTGACTCTCTTTCGGTTTGGGGAAGTGGCAATGAGTCATTCAAAGACCAGGATGGAGGAGGCTTGGACTATTGAAGAGGTGGCCTTTAATGTTGCTGGCCTTTCTGCTGACTGCTTTATCCCTCCAGCAGATATAAAACGTGAATCTATTAGCGAGGCTTGTGAGCTACCTCAAAGAGAGAGGGGGAAGAACATTGTGATCAGCAGTCATCGGGCTAAGATTGCTGCCCTGGGAAGTCCAATGATGATGCCGACTGTTAAAACCTAAGGCTGTTTCTCCGGAGATTTGAAGTGAGCATAATTGTCCATATTGAACTGGTAGTCCCTTCGCCTGACTGGCCATGAAATGTAGGTATGCATAGGTTCTAGGTGATTAAGTTTACTTGTGGAGCTGTCCCTTATAATGTGGGTCATTGCTCTTTAATATATGAGCATTGGTTATCCTATAATCCATCAAAGGGGCTTGGTGGATCGTATCAAAGGGAAGTGGGGTTCTTAGGTTGATAAACCGTTTTTTTATTTTGGTTTGTCAGTTATGTAGGATGTGTTTTGGGGTTTCTGTAATTTTTTGTTGTTGCAATTGGGTGTTGCTTCCATTCCTGAAAGGAGAGGATGGTGCTTTTGTTGCTCTTGCTGAAGCTAAGCCTGTTTTTTCAGTGGCGACTAGAACTTTAACAGCATGTTTACTGATTAACAATGGATTTATTTTGACTCTGAATGAGTTCTCAATTTCTCATGTGTGTTTTCTTTAAGTTTGATGAACAATGGATTTATTGTGGAAACTTCTATTACATACTTCGATCCATGTTGAAACTTAGACCAACTTTTGCTGAATCCGGTGTTGAAGTCATCATTATGTCTTGCATTTCTAGTTGCTTCCAAGGTGGCAGGAACGTCATGAGGTGAATGGAATAAACCGAGCAGTATTCTCCGAAGTTTAGTCATCTACAGTTGGATGGAAAGGGTAATTATGCGAGACATGTGTGTATGTGAGAACAAGCGTGAAGATAAATATAACAAATAGTGCCAATCATGGCGGTTGTTGTAACATGCAGTAGATCATTATTTCTCTCTAGGCTTCGAGTATTTATTTTATGGTCCAGTTGCATTTGTTTGATGAGCCTATTCGTGCATTTGTTTGATGATCCAATTCATGAATGTTGACGTGTGATTTATTAGTGAGTTGACTTTATTATTAATTTAATTGATAATTGCTGAGTAACAATATGGATGATGAGATGATGAGGAGCCTAAGATGAAGGTAAATATGAAAGAGAGGGTTAAAATGATGGTCATATATTTTTTTTGGTAGTCATTTTGATGTTGAAATTAGATGATGAAGAAGATGAATATTAGGGTTTTAATGTATGTAGATGTGTTATATACCTTGGATGTCGACAAGGTATACATTTTTATAAGGAGTTTGTATTTTTCTTCTGTTTCTTTTCTTATGTTATTATTATTTAATTCTTTAAATAATACGAGATTTGTTCACGTAAGTATTTCTTTTATGAAATAATTCAAGATTTGTGCTAGGATTATTTTTTTTTGAAATAATTTGAAATTTGTACGATGATTTATTATTATTTTTTAAATTGTCCTACATCTCATGTTGTCAAGAGGTCGAGAAGCCCAAGGGGCAGTGACCCAAGAGTTGGGGGGCTGGGAGGCTAAGGAGTCGGGAGACCTGAGAGTCGGAGGCTCAGGAGGTTAAGGAGCCGGGAGGCCTGAGAGTCGAGAGGCCCCGGAGGGTCGAGAGTTGGGAGGCTGAGGCTAAGGAGTCGAGAAGCCTGAGAGTCGAGAGGTCCTAATCTTTCCTATTGAAACCACCTCAACATTTTTCACCAATCTTCTCTTATGTCGCCTACTTATCATTTCCCAAATCATAAGTCTCTCCTTTAAGTCTAGTCAAAGGAGACGAGAGTCCGATTGACTGGATTGTTATATACTCAGAATGATTCCAGCTCCTTGATTGCTTAACCCATATGACGAATTTATTACGTATTTTTAAAGAGATTTATGTATTAAATATTAACACGCTTTGGTCATCATGTCCTTAAATACAACCACTCGTTTTAAGTACGTCGTCTATGTCATCCATTTTATTCTTGAGTCCAAAATGTACCAGTGTATTTTCGAGGTTGCATCACATTAATGTGATGCGACTCATGGCAGAGAAGACTAAATGTCTTTTAACAGTTAATGATTACTTTGATTTTTTTTTATTGTCACATGTACTTGATTCTAAGGTGGAAAATCTATCTCGTCTTTTAATAGCAGAGATCCAACGATCCCTCTTAAATGAGTCAGGTTATATTAGGTTGGATAAGAACGCTTTTGGACACACTTGCTAATTCTCTCATCGCCGCTTCTTAGTCTTCTTCATCTTCTTTATCTTCGAATTTCCTTCTCCATCCAGAAAGTGACTTCAATTCATTTTTATGATTCTTTCTTTCGCTAGTCCCTTGGTAGTGTCTTCTAACTTTGAAAGACTACCATTTGGAGTGAAGCTACCATAGTGCGTCCCAAAAGCTACTCAGTTTGCAATTCAGTGACAATGTCCTACTCGAGGAAGAATTGTTGTACATGTTTAGGCTTAGCCCCAAACTAATTCCACTCATCTCATTTGGTAAAATCTTCATCTTCACAAGTTTTGATGTCTAACTGAGGACATATTAATTTTTATAGCTAACATGATGATGAGGGCATCATTAAACAAAGTAATGAAGCTTATGGCGGCAAAGCTAGAAGCGCGCTGCTTCACCAGGGTGACCTCCGAGGAAGGAGCCTTACCAACTCTAGCTATAGCCCCAACATAGGGGCCTTCCCCATTGGCGGCGAGGGCTCCAAACCTGACAGGAGAATCAAGGAGGTCTCCTGCTAGTCGACCAGATGCCTTAAGACCAACTTCCTCTATGGAGTCTAAAACTCCTAATAGAATTTTAAGGAAAGACATCGTTCGTCTGGAGCCTCAGTTGAACAATCAACCTCATCCACCCCTATACAAATCCCTGTTGGATCCCTAGTGTCAATTGGATTAGAGGACCACCCGATTACAACCAAACTCCCTTTGGTGCACCTCTCTCTCCCTTCCCCGGGACTCCAATTTCCCCACTTCCTATAGAATTGGGAACTTCCCACATGGGAGCAGACCCTTCGCATGCTCGCGAGGATACAAATCCTTTGGGTCGTTGGGAGGATTTATTAGATGAAGGCATCCCTCTTATCGCGAAGCTTACCCTAGACTCAGTCCAAGTAGAGCACAGGATATATCTCTCCCTCTTCGGTCCAATAACCCTAGCCTAGAAGAACAGGGAAGCAACGACTAAGGATATGCTCATCTATGCTTTTGTAGAGGAACTTCTGTTTAATGGTACCAAGCGCATGTCTCAATTGATGATTTTTGACTTGAGATACCACGAGATCTGGCAAGGTCATCTAGATCTACAAGCCTAAATAGCTAAGTTGTAGACTTAGTTAGCTGCATCCCCTTCTCGAAAAGTTTTAGCTGTGGCTCGGCAAGAAATAATCGTCGCATAGTGAGAAGTTGATCACCTAATGCAACAACAAGCATACCCCACTTCTGACCAGGCCATGATCACCCGACTGAGAAGGGGGATAGCGGAGGTGATGATAGAAAGAATCAACCTGATGAGTTAGTTGTAGGTGGAGATAAACACATTGACGACTGTAGTTGACTATCAGATGAAATTGGAAGTCGACACAACCAAGGAGGTAGTTGTTCAGACTAGTTTGGATGTCAGCTAGCAAAAGATGGGGATTCTGAGGGTGGAGCTGGGAGCCACTCGAGAGGAGACTAAGTCATCCAATGCTTTAGCAAAGACCCACTACTGCGATCTGGAGGCTGCTCTTGTGTCATTTGAAGATGCTCGAGCTGAGGTGCGCTACAAGTCTATGTGGAGGAGTTGGGGTCTAGAAGGATCAATTGAAGGGATACGTGCATGAACTTAAGAAGCATTAGGTAGGAGAAGATGAGCGTTGAGTCATTAGAAAAAAGGAATTATTTTAATCAGAGGAATTTTATGATATGGTCAATATCTGCTTCATTCCAAAGGTAACTGTTACTAGTCTTTTGAAGGTTAATTTTATGAATATTGTTTGATCCCGAGTCATGTGTCGGGAGCAACCACTGTCCAATATCCATTTAGATTCCCCAGTTGGTTCATTTGAATCGGATGTGGATCCGTTTCTTGATTCATATTCAGATTCTTCTTCTTGATCCAATTCGCCTCCGGTTGCCATTAGCGTGAAGTAGCTGGTTTGCTTTGATTTGTCTGCTTCTGATTCGTCCGATGAAGACTTGTCCTAAGTCATTTTGCGTGTTTTTTTTTGCTTTGTCTTCTTGATCTTATCTTCGTTCAAGCATTCGTGTTTGAAGTACCCCTTCTTGTTGCAGCCATAGCACGTGATGTTCACCTTTGAGTTGTTGGATGCGGATTTGGACATCCTCATGTCGCGTTTGGTGAAGTTCTCTTTCATCTAGTGAGAATCTTCCTTACCATGTTTACTAGCTACTTGTCTTCATCTGATTCTGATTCAGACTCAATTTTCGTTTCGGGTTTAGCTCCCTTCGAAGTACCTACAAGAAATGTAATTCCTTTCTCGACTTTTGTGGCGTTAATTTGTTTGTGTAGCTCTAATTCACAAAATAATTCATCTAGTTTTAATCTTGAAAGGTTCCTCGAAACTTTATAGGAATCTATGATCAATGCCCATAGTGAGGTTTGAGGGAATGAGTTCAGAGTGTACCTGATAACGTTGTAGTTCTCTAGTTGATGTCCGATCATGTGCAGGTCGTTGAGGAAGTCCTTGATCCTTGTATGTAGTTGGCTTGCGATTGCTCCATCCTGTATTTTAATATAAAATAATAAATTTAGAAGTAGGTCTCATTTAGTTACCTTGGCATTATCAGTTCCTTCGTGTAATTTGGTGAGTTTGTCCCATAGCTCCTTTGCATACTTGTGCAGGCTGACTCGATTGAGTTCTTCTTTTGTAAGTCCGCACTGAATCGTGTTCAACGCTTTTGAGTTGATCTGTCTTTCTTCTTATCTTATGGACTCCATCTTTCTGGATCGAGTGGTACTTTAGTTACTTTATCTACTGGCGAACAATACCCTCGTCGGATGGTGAACCACTACTCGATATCCATCTTCAAGTAGACCTCCATTCTCTTCTTCTGGATCGAGCTATGTTGTATTCCTTAAGTTGTGTCATTTGAATTATCTTGTAAAACAAATGAGAAGAAATGTTCCAAGACTAGGTCTTGGATTAGCAAAGTTTGAGAAAGAATAAATCTTGAAGACTCGAGTAGTGTTGCACCAACTTTGAGTTAAAGCTGAATGAGAAAGATTTATTTGAAAAGGTAAATGTTACCAATTCAAATAAAATACAAAAAACTTAAAATCCAAAAATAAAAAATAATTCCCCCTAACTTGATTGGTGGTTGCACCAATTCAAAGCTAACCTTGCTCTGATATCACTTGTTGGATCGAGACGAACGTGAGAGGGGAGTGAATCACGTGATTTTGAAAAACATTTCTTTTCTTTTTAAAATCAAAGTAAGTGCAAACGAAATAAAAATAGAAACAAAAAGTATAAGAATACAAATGGTTTTACTTGGTTCGAAGTCTTCAACGACTCCTACTCCAAGACCCGGGTCCCAGGGACCTATCGATGGATGATCCACTAAATACCTCTTCCAAAACTACCAGAAGAGGGAATCGAGTACAAAAAGAGTCAGAACGAGTATAACCCGCTACACTTTTCCTTTTGCAGAATGTAAGTACAATATTAACTTTATTATCCAACACTTTCAAAGATGATCGGCTTATGCTCAGTGTTGGATGGCTTCTTAGTAGTAGTCGGATGCAGTAATGTCGTAGCGGAGCAATAGTAGGAAGTTGAGTCATTCGAAACTTCAAATGGACGTGTAGAAACTCGTAGAAGAATTAGTGAAGAATGCTTGGTTGAGCAGCACTTTTATAAGGTGTCGAAGGAGCTTTCCATAGATAAAAGTTTATCCCAAAAAGTGTTAATCTTTATCACCGACGAAGTCAGATTTTATCTGATGGAAGACACCTTCCATACTCTCGAAGGCGTCTTCCATAGACAGTACTAAAGGCTCTTTTCGTAGCCTCGAAGGCACCTCGGGTATTATTCACCCAAGCTAATTTTTACTCCTTTTTCCATGCAAAATGTGTTAGTTCAACACAACAAATAATAATCTACAAGACAAAGGTAGTGTTCGTGCAATATCCCTCAGGTCAAGGTTGACCTGGTTGACCAAGTTTGAGTCTTGGTTTAGGTTTCAATGTTTGACAATACAAGACTTCGATGATATGGACAAGTGCAGGTGCGGTTGTTCATTTGGGGAGATTGTTGGGTGCAATTCTCCTCTGATCAGGGTCTGATCAGGTTGATTGAAGAAGAGTCAAGTAGGTCAAGGTTAACTAGATACTTGACTGGGAAAGTCCTAACTGGGATGCTAGGCAGTGAGAAAATCCTAGTGAGTGAAGCTAGGTGAAAGTCCTGGTGAGTGAAGCCAGGCAGAAGAGAAATCCTAGTGAGTGAAGCTAGGTGAAAAGTCTTGGTGAGTGAAGCCAGGCAGAAGAGAAATCATAGTGAGTGAAGCTAGGTGAAAAGTCCTGGTGAGTGAAGCCAGACAGAAGAGAAGTCCTAGTGAGTGAAGCTAGGCAGAAGAGAAATCCTAGTGAGTGAAGCTAGGTGAAAAGTCCTGGTGAGTGAAGCCAGGCAGAAGAGAAGTCCTAGTGAGTGAAGCTAGGCAGAAGAGAAGTCCTAGTGAGTGAAGCTAGGCAGAAGAGAAGTCCTGGTGAGTGAAGCTAGGCAGAATGGAAGTCTTGGTGAGTGAAGCCAGGCATAGGGGAAATCCAGATGGGTCGAGGTTGACCAAATATCTGGTGAAAGTCCAAGTAGGTCAAAGGATTGACTGGATACTTGGCACGGAGAAATTCAGATGGGTCAAGGTTGACCAGACATCTGGTGAAAATCCAAGTAGGTTAAGGGAGTGACCGGATACTTGACATGATGAAGAAAAGTCCAAGTGGGTTAAAGGGATTGACCGGACACTTGGTGAGGGAGTCCTAGCAGGTCAAGGGTGACCGGATGCTAGGCATGATGAACCAACAGGTCATGGATTGACCGGATGTTGGTTTTGGGGCTTTGGGACTTGGTTTTGGGCAAAAACCAGCAGCTGGATCGATCAGCTAATCGATTGGCTGGAGCCCAATCGATCAGTGGATCGATTGGGAGGAAGTCGCGAGCGCACAGAACACCTCTAGATCGATCAGCTGATCGATCTAGAGGTCCCAATCGATTAGTGGATCGATTGGGAAGGTGCATTTTATCACGATAAGCCTTGGATCAATCAGTCGATCGATCCAGGAAAATTCCCAGAGCACAGAGGCGCTCTGGATCGATCAGTGGATCGATCCAAAGCCTCCCCGATCGATTGGGAGCAATCCAATCGATCGGGATCCGACCGTTGGCGTCGTATTTAGCTGCAAGCGCTCGATTCCTTTGGCAGTGACAACGAGTGCTTACACGATTCATCTCCAGCAACTCCACATCGCTCTCCAAGTTCCAGATCGCCAGTTCTTGAAGATTCTTGGAGGCTCTTCCAAGTCAAGAGGCGGATCGAAAGCAAGAAGAAGAAGTTAGGGTTAGGGTTTTTATTGTACATCTTGTAAGCTTTTGCTTATCTTGTATTTTCCTTTCTTCTTCTTGTATTGAGAGTGTTGTAGGGCTTCTCCGCCTTTGGTATTTACCATAAAGGAGTGTCATTCATAGTGGAGGGTGCGTGAGTAGGTGTGGATCCTTGGACTAGTCACCTCTTGTGAGATGGATACCAAGTAAACCCTTCTTGTTAGCATTGTGTAGTTTGTTTCTGTATTTTCCGCTGCGTATTTCTGAAGAAACAAGCTACAACGAGCAACGAGCACGCGACGAGCTATTCACCCCCCCTCTAGCTATATTTCGGTCCCATCAAGTGGTATCAGGGCCAGGTTGCTCTTCACCGGAATCATCGCCGGAAGGGGCAAACAAAACAAGCAAAGCTAGAGGGTGAAGAAGTTGGAGCAAATTCATCAAAGTCAAAGAATTCAAGAAGCTCAACTTCAAGATGCAATTCCAAGATGGACTTGGATTTGACACAAGGGTGGCTCCACCATATGCTTCAACAAGCTTCGATCTTTGGAAATCAAGGATCGAGAATTTCTTAATGGTGGAGATAGAGCAATGGTTTGCTCTTATGGAAGGTTTTGAAGCTCCCACAAACTCAAAGGGTAAAGTTCTCAAGAGGAGCAGATAGAGCCCGGAGCAAATCTAAAGATGTGAGGCCAATGATAAAGTGACCAAGCTTTTGGTCAATCTATTGCCTAGCCACATTCTTGGAAAAATGGGAGAGTTCAAGGATGCCAAGGAGCTTTGGAGCAAATTGGCATCAATTCATGAGATCCCCTCCACTTCACCAATCCAAGAAGAATCCAAAGAGGGTGACTCATTGGAGCAAAATCAAGAGGAAGACCAAGAGGAGGACTCCAAAGTTGAGAGATACTCAACTTCCGAAGAAGAAGTCCAAGAAGAAGCTTCATCTTCAAGGGAATGCAATGAAGGGAACAAGGAGGGAGCATACTCTTTGTTCCATATACAAGATGATGAGCCTCCACCTCTAGGATTGAGGGGGAGCAATTTTTGGTGACTCCGGATCAAGGAGAAGGAAAAGTCTCCACATCCGGGTCAAGAGAAGAAGTGGAGGAAGAAGCTTCCACCTCCACAAGTCAAGCTAAATCAAATGGAGGAGTATCATCATCATCATCAGATCAAGAGGAAGCCTCTACCTCTGGATCCAAAGGAGAAAGTGCTATCCCTACACAAAAAGGTATAACAATTTCAATTAATAATAAAAATCATATTATATGCTTTGAATGTAGGGAAAAAGGGCATTACAAAAGTAAATGCCCTAAATTGGCCAAAAAGAAGGGTCAAGTGGCACCCAAGGGCAAGGAGAAGCCCAAGGAGACTGTCCCCGGACCAAAGAAGAGCAAGGAGCACATTGTGTGCTTCTTGTGCCAAAAAAAAGGGCATTACCGAAGTCAATGCCCTAAAGGGAAGAAGGTGGTCAAGGCTCAAGGAGGAAGCTCAATTCAAGAGGGAGCCTCCAAGGTAAAATGGAAGGTAACCTTTATTGAGCCTACCCCTTTAAATTACGGTAAAAAACATGCTACTTCCAATTTATACCATTTTAATGCTATTTACCATAAGAATAGAAAACATAATAGATTTAAGGAAAATCATGTAGCTTTTCATGCTAAAACTACCACACCTAAGGTTAGGAAGGTAGATAAGAATTTAGGCAATAACTCTAAAGATTTTAGTTATAAGCCTAAAAATAGAAATGCTCATGGACTTAATGAAAAATCAAGAACTGAGGACTTATGGAAAAAAAATCAAGTCTTGAGAACAAAACTTGATAAAATGGAAAAGACCCTAAAAAGGATGGAAAATATCCTAAAAAGGTAAAATGAGCAAAACCTAGGTCTAGGAGTACTACAAGGGTCATCCAAGGGCCATAAAGGTTTGGGATACAAACCTAAGGCTAAGAAGGATGCAATTTCTTACCATAGGGTTCCATATAGCTATGGAACCGAGTCTAGGTCTAAGGGTCAATTCAAAAATACTAGGGAGGTTATCCCTAAGAGTATTTTTGCAACAAATGTGACTAAGACTTCTAAGAAGTCTAAGAAAGTCACTAAGAATGTCACAAGGGAAGCAATCCCTAGGGTTGACCTAGAAAAAGTGACCAAGGCCTCTAAGAAGCCAAACAAAGTCACTAGGAAGGTATATAGGGAAGTTATCCCTAGTGAATACCTAGAGCATCCAAGGAGCACCAATAGGTGTTGGGTTCCTAGGAGCATTTTCTCTATCCCATAGATGGGTTAGAGAGTATCAACTCTAAGAAGAAGGGTAGTTAACCCAACTTTGAAGAAATTGACACTCAAGGAGCATTTTCAAGGTTATTATTAACCTTTGAAAATGAAATGAATTTATGATTCACTCTTTGAAAGAGTAAAATGTACCAAAATTTGAGAAGTTTTGGTTTTATTTTAAATGGCACATATTGGAAAATCATAAGAACTACCAAGTTGAGATTTTGGTATGTTCTTAGGAAATTAAAGACAATTTGAGCCTCAATTTAAAGTGCTACTCTTGTGGAAAAATGAAATATGCCAACACTTGAGGAATATACTTAATTTCAATTGGCATAAATTAATCAAGAGAATTAGAAATGCCAATTTAGGTTTTGGCACTTTCTTGAAGCACTCTGGGCAATCTAGGGTTTAAGTTTTAGGATTAGCTAGGATTAAGGATACTTAGATAGATAATCTAGGTATATTTTATTTATGCTAAACCTTGCCATGATTGTTTGCTCATTATATGCCATGACATCATGTTTTATTTTTGCACTCATGTCTTATTATGAAAATACAAAAATACCATATCATGCCATATATGCATCATGTAGTTATAGGAAAATTTTCTTTTGAAAATTATTTCTTTTTGATGTATGCCATAACATTATCATGCATTATGTTTATTTCCTTAAAATTAAGGACAAATGACATTTATCAATAAGTACCAACAAGTGGTAACAAGTGGTACAAGTGTATCAACAAGTGACATCCTAGGTGGATGTTCAATATCCACAAAATGTCTAGATAGTTATGCATGATCACTAGATTAGGGCAAAACTAAACTTTACATCTCACAAAGACCTATAAGATGACTTGTATGTGTTTTGTGCACTTTAGATACAAGTGAGATGTTAGGATGATGAACAAAACTCAAGATGTTGATTTAGTGCATTCTTTTGAGTTTTGAGGTCATCAAAACACATAGTTATGTGTTTTCCCATCATTGGGAAAGCTAATGTACAAGTCAGGTGCATTAAGCCCAAGGAACATGGTGGGATATTGGTTTTGAAAATGTTTTTAAAATGATTTTAGAAAACCTTGGTGAAGGCTATCTTTTGATAGTAATCACCATTGAATAGTTAGACACAAATTTGAAGAAAACACTAAAGTTTTTGCAAGTTTTCAAGTTTGTGTCAATCTTTGAAAAAAAACCAATTATTTTCTTAGAAAACTATTTTTCCATGACAAAGTACACCCTAAATAATGTCTACACAAATTTTTACGATTTTTGTAGAATTTTCTAGGGGTTTCTGAAGTTAGCTGAAATGGAATTTCAGCAACTATCAGACCTCCAATCGATCACCCGATCGATTGGAGTGCCTCAATCGATCGAGCGATCGATTGAGAGAAAGCTTCTCGCGAACAGAAGCTTCCTGGATCGATCCACCGATCGATCCAGCCCTCCTGAATCGATCAGTGGATCGATTCAGAATGGTTTAATCGATTGGAACCCAACTCCAATCGATCGAATTTAATGATTTTGGCTGATAAAGCCTGATTTCAGCATTTTTGAACCATGGTTAGTCTAGGTAACCATTCCAAACCCTTAAAAATATATTTGTATACATAAAAAGGGTGTTTTCGTGTTGAAAACAAGGATGGATTGGTTAAGGAAGACTAAATTGAAGTTTAGGTTGAGGTTTGTTTCAATATTGAATTTTTGAACCTCAAAACTTCTAAATTTGGGTTTCCTAAAGGTTTAGGGGTTCCAAGTCATTGTTGGTGCAATGACAGAAGTTACCACCATGTCTTTAGGGGGAGGGACTCTTTAAATACATGAAAACTATTTTTTCATGAACCTTGGAAGGTTGTTAATCTTCTTTCCAGAACATACTCAAGGTTGAGCGTTTGAACTTTAATGGGGAGTGGATATCCTCATTGTTCAAGAGGTTTAAGTTAAAAAAAAATGCTCAAGGATGGGTATTTGACTATATTAATGGGAGAATGTAGGGTTAAGGATAATGAAAGGTATGAGACTTTCATTATCGTGTTGATCACAACGAGTGAAGTTGTGAACAACGATGAGAAACTCTTCAGGGTGAGAGTCTCAAAGGGGAGAGTTTTCAACAAGTGAGTTTGTTGATGTGTGCCCAAGGATGGGGCATGTTGTCGATGTGTGCCAATAGGGGGAGAATGAAGGGTTTAAGTTAGGACTTCATTACCTAGAGGGAGTTTGCCCTCTTAGGAGGAGAATGAAGGGTTTAACTTACGCTTTCATTACCTAGTGGAATGAAGGAAGTTTAGACTATGGGATTAGTTTAACTTACATGTGGTATTGTCAAACATCAAAAAGAGGGAGATTGTTGGTGCAATATCCCTCAGGTCAAGGTTGACCTGGTTGACCAAGCTTGAGTCTTGGTTTGTGTTTCAATGTTTGACAATACAAGACTTCGATGATATGGACAAGTGCAGGTGCGGTTGTTCATTTGGGGAGATTGTTGGGTGCAATTCTCCTCTGATCAGGTTGATTGAAGAAGAGTCAAGTAGGTCAAGATTGACTGGATACTTGACTGGGAAAGTCCTAACTGGGATGCTAGGCAGTGAGAAAATCCTAGTGAGTGAAGCTAGGTGAAAGTCCTGGTGAGTGAAGCCAGACAGAAGAGAAATCCTAGTGAGTGAAGCTAGGTGAAAAGTCCTGGTGAGTAAAGCCAGACAGAAGAGAAGTCCTAGTGAGTGAAGCTAGGCAGAAGAGAAATCCTAGTGAGTGAAGCTAGGTGAAAAGTCCTGGTGAGTGAAGTTAGGCATAAGAGAAGTCCTAGTGAGTGAAGCTAGGCAGAAGAGAAGTCCTGGTGAGTGAAGCTAGGCAGAATGGAAGTCCTGGTGAGTGAAGCCAGGCATAGGGGAAATCCAGATGGGTCGAGGTTGACCAGACATCTGGTGAAAGTCCAAGTAGGTCAAAGGATCGATTGGATACTTGGCACGGAGAAATTCAGATGAGTCAAGGTTGACCAGACATCTGGTGAAAGTCCAAGTAGGTCAAGGGAGTGACCGGATACTTGGCATGATGAAGAAAAGTCCAAGTGGGTCAAAGGGATTGACCGGACACTTGGTGAGGGAGTCCTAGCAGGTCAAGGGTGACCGGATGCTTGGCATGATGAATCAACAGGTCATGGATTGACCGGATGTTGGTTTGGGGGCTTTGGGACTTGGTTTTGGGCAAAAACCAGCAGCTGGATCGATCAGCCGATCGATTGGCTGGAGCCCAATCGATCGGTCGATCGATTGGCTGGAGCCCAATCGATCGGTCGATCGATTGGGGTGTCCCCGCGAGAAGCTTTCGTCCCAATCGATCAATGGATCGATTGGGAGGAAGTAGCGAGCGCACAGAACACCTCTGGATCGATCAGCTGATCGATCCAGAGGTCCCAATCGATCAGTGGATCGATTGGGAAGGTGCGTTTTGTCACGATAAGTCTTGGATCGATCAGCCGATCGATCCAGGAAAATTATCAGAGCACTGAGGCGCTTTGGATCGATCAGTGGATCGATCCAAAGCCTCCCCGATCGATTGGGAGCAATCCAATCAATCGGGATCCGACCGTTGGCGTCGTATTTAGCTGCAGGCGCTCGATTCCTTCGGCAGTGACAACGAGTGCTTACACGATTCATTACCAGCAACTCCACAGCGCTCTCCAAGTTTCAGATCGCCAGTTCTTGAAGATTCTTGGAGGCTCTTCCAAGTCAAGAGGTGGATCGAAAGCAAGAAGAAGAAGTTAGGTTAGGGTTTTTATTGTACATCTTGTAAGCTTTTGCTTATCTTGTATTTTCCTTTCTTCTTCTTGTATTGAGAGTGTTGTAGGGCTTCTCCGCCTTTGGTAGTTACCATAAAGGAGTGTCATTCATAGTGGAGGGTGCGTGAGTAGGTGTGGATCCTTGGACTAGTCACCTCTTATGAGGTGGATACCAAGTAAACCCTCATTGTTAGCATTGTGTAGTTTGTTTCTGTATTTTCCGCTGCGTATTTCTGAAGAAACAAGCTACAACGAGCAACGAGCACGCGACGAGCTATTCACCCCCCTCTAGCTACATTTCGGTCCCATCAAGAGCACAATATAATATGATTAATTTATGATTTTGACCCTATCCTCTAGACCAGGATCTAGTCAGGATCTCAATTTAAGTTTCCGAAATGGACATAAATTACACTGACACTTGTTGTCCCCTCAACCGGGGTGCATTCTTACTTAATCACTCTCCTCCTGTACCTTACCTTCACTTACCAAGTGTCAAGTTGCCTCCTCGACGTCCAATTTGAGTCTTCGAATTGATCTGCGGAAGAAACCATTGGATGAAAATAGCAGGCTTGCGATGCGGTTTTCGAAGAACGAAATAAAAGGTTTGATGTGGCAGAGATTTGGAATGAGTAGTGTTGTGAGTAACGGAGATGAGGATATTATTTCGCTCAAGAATTATATGAACGCGCAATACTTCGGGAAGATTGGCATTGGTACTCCTCCGCAGAAGTTCACTGTAATCTTCGATACCGGTAGCTCGAATCTATGGGTTCCATCTTCTCGGTGCTACTTTTTAGTGAGAGTTGTCCTACTTCAGTTGAATTTTTATTTTTGTTTATTTTTCTTGCGGCTCTTGAAATAATCCAAATTTCATGGTCATCCAGCTCACTTGCTACTTTCATCCGAAGTACAAGTCAGAACTATTGAGCACTTATCAGAGGAATGGTATGTTGTTAGCATGAAAAACATTTCTCATGAACCATCATGCTTTCTTAGTTGCTTATGGCATTTTGCATCGCTCCACTGCATATCTGCTTAGCTATTCTAGCATAACTACAATTGGCTGCTATGGAAATGAAAATGATATACTGTGTAGTTCATGCATATGAAGAAACAAGTGGAATTTGAATTTTTTTTCATATATTAAATTGATTATAGCTTCAAGAATTATTATTCTGGGCATTGTAGTTGAGGAGCACACTAAACGAGAATTCTTTCCAGATGAATAATGTACAATAGCACATATTGACTGCATACTAGAAATCATCTTCAGTGTGTTTGGAATAGCCTGGCTCAAAATAAATCTTTTAAGAGTTTTACTTCATAGTATTTGGAAGCATTATCGTGGTTTAATTTGTTGTTCCAATATGGAATAAGCATCCTATGATGCAAGAGCTGATTCTATCCTTTCCTTATCTCTCCTGAAGTCACATGTGACAGCACTGTAAAATATGTCTACCTTCATGTTTTCCTCCTCTTCTTCTTTTAATTTATTCAATTTTTTTATCATCTGCATGCATCGGCTGGTTGGTACAATTTGGTATGGATCTTGAAGAGATTCTAATTCTACATTGCTTTCCATTAATAGGTAAATCTGCAGGCATCCATTATGGAACAGGAGCAATATCATGTTTTTTTTAGTGAAGATCATGTTACAATCGGTGATCTAATTGTTAAAGATCAGGTTCATAACCTTTCTGTATATTCTTTAACCGTTGCTTTTTGTGGCTATTTTTCTTAGATTGTGGATTGTGATATTATTCATCCTGGAATTTATTGAAGCCACAAAGGAGCCAGGTCTCACATCCCTGGTTGTAAAATTTGATGGCATACTAGGACTTAGATTTAAGGAAATATCAGTCGGAGATGCTGTGCCTGTGTGGTATTTTGCCTATAACTCACTGCCTGCTCCCAATTACAGTGTTTGCCTATAACTCACTTGTTTTTATCTGGTCTGACTTTCTATTTTTTTAAAATTGATGTTTAAAATAAGTTAATTCATAATCTTAGGCATATGAGTTTTTTTATATTATTCTTGCATGTTTAAAATAAGTTAATTCATGATCCGTTTGATTATTTATAAATCATTAAATAAGTTATTTATAAATTGAAAATGGAGTTGATTCAAATTGTGTAGAACTGGTTGATGCAGTGGAATTGTTGTGGTCTCATTTGGCGGTGTATAACTAGTTGATGTTGATTATTAGGTGCCATGAATAGGTGTGGAAAAGAGGTGGAGTTCGTTTTGCTCGGCTTTGAGATTTTGATGTTGGTGTTTGCTTATTACTATGGTGTTGAAGGGGTTTTTTGTATTCTTGACACGTTGCTGGATTTTATTCTTGGAGAGTGGTGGTATAAAGAATGGGAAAATATTTGTGTTGGTTGAACTCGGAGCATGCTATTTTCTTTGATGGGGTTCATTTCATTTTGTTCTGTGGAAGTTGTGGGCTAGTGTTGGAGGTGGGGAGGAGCACCTTTTTAACTCAACCTTTTTAATTTGGTACAAGTTTTTGTTAAATATTTTTTTCATTATATATTGAAATATGTTGATAGAATATAATTTGGTAGTTCTATTGAAGGTTAGAGCAAATGTCTTTTGTCGTTTGGAGCACATGCCTTTTGTCATTTGGAGCATATGCCTTTTGATGTTTTTTTTTATGGAGAAAACTTGTTTATGAAGGTTGTATATATTTTGGAGATTGAAGAAAATATTACATTAGTATTATAGTGTGTAGTTAAATGTTATATGTTATGAATATTTTGAAATGAAATACAAATTTTATGTGTTGATTTGGTAATCCAATTTATATTTATGTGTTATGGAAATAAATTAGGTTTGTGAAATAAAATATGAATATTGTCAATTGATTTAATTTGAGCATTTGGTTTGGAATTCTACAGGTACAATAGAAAATAAGATTTTTGTTTTTTGTAAAATTGGTAATTCAATAATAGCAGCAATTTTAACCGTTCCTATAATTAGACCTCTAGAATCGGTTATAATTGCTTCTAAAGGTCAGTTTTCTGGATTGGAAAAATCTATAGACGTGGTCATGACCGCCTCTAAAGGGTATTCATTTGCATCAGTTATTAACTGTTTCTATAGGTATCCATCAGGTTTGGTCATTAACTGCTTCTATAGGTATGCATCAGGATCGGTCATTAACCGCTTCTATAGGTATCCATCAAGATCGATCATTAACCGCTTCTGTAGGTACTCATCAGAATCGGCTCTTAGTAATGAACCACCGGTCAGCTTTATCGCTTCTGTTGGCTTTAGCGTCGCCAACATCCGCAACGATTTTTAACCGGTGCAATATATATAGCAGCGGGTGAATTGTTGCTATAGGTGTCTAAAAACCGCTTCTAAAAGTTTGTTTTTTTTGTAGTGCTACTTGGAGACGCCTCTGAGTAATGGATAGATTTTTCTAGGGGATATAAAATGACCCCTAGAGCTAGGAATTAAATAACAACTAAACTACAAATCCTATATTCATTTTCCTAGTCTTTTGTAAGTTTAAAAGTGTATAAGAGGTTGCTCCGCCTTCAGCAAAGAAGTATTTTCTAGTAGAGTTTTTTTAATGCATTGGATTAACAACCATCTAAGTTGTAACTTAGTAAATAGACTATCCTTTTACTTTCATCTTTTTAATTATTCAGTTTTATCATTGTTTAATTTAATCGTGCTAATCTAATCAAGTCAAGGATCGAGAAAGGGTTTGAATTTTATTTTGTAAGCAATTCACTCTCTTTTACTGGCCTCCGCTACACCAACAATGACCACTACTTGGAAGGTACTTAGTATCATCCTTCCCAGTATAACATTGTAGGCTGAGGCAGTATTTACGATGATAAAGGATGGTTGTCGAATTCTTACTAATGACACCTCTCCTAAGGAAAGAGAGAGGTTAATTTGACCGATAGGTTGTACCTCGTGTTCTGTGAAACTACACAAGAGAGTATGTATGGGATGAAACTCCTTGTCGTTCAGTTGTATATGATCGAAAACAATTTTAAAGATGATGTTGATAGAGTTGTCGGTGTCAATGAATACTCTTTTTACTTGATAATCAATGATGAAAGTCATAATTACTAAAACATCATCATGGGGGGTCTCAACTCCTGCCAGATCCTTGGGTCTAAAATTTATGAAAGGATTTTGCCCTCTTTCCCAACTGGTGCTAACAACGTAACTTTCTAGCCTTCTTCCATGAGCCCTTCGGGCACAAGTGGAGTTCCCATCCATGGGTTCACTCGAGGATATGTTTATGGTTCCTCAAGTACTAATCTTTTAAATTTCCTTGTTTATATCTTTTTCTTCGACCTCCTGTAGAGATCGAGAGGAGCCTCAAGGTTCTTTTGAAGGAGAACGAGATCGCAGACTCACGGGTTGGTCGATATCATGATGGTGATGACGCTTGTGGGGTTTAGGAGACTTCCTCTTACCTGACTCACTCTATTTGGCATTCCGATGATCAACTATTCATTTCAACTCTTTTTCATACTGCTAACAATCTTGCATGAAGTGAGTGCTTGATTAATGGTAAGCACAGTACTGAGTCACCTCAGAGGATTGTTAACTAAATTTAAGAATAGGAGTCGGGGTTATTTCCATAGCTTGTACCACTTTTTCTTCCCTTCGATTTGTGAATTCCAATTTCGCAAAGGTGGGGGAGGAACTCTTCAATCTTGACGAGTGAGGACAAGAGTCGAAGTCGGTATTTCTTTTCTTTTTGCTAGTTAGGTTTCCTCGACTTGACTATACTTAAGTGATCAGACCTATAACCTTTTGAAATTAGTTGGAGGCTTTTTTACTACGAATCTAAAAAAATCTCCATTAACCAAGCCTTAAGAGAAAGTACTAACATGCACTTATGGGGTAACTGACCGAGCATCCTGTTGGTATAATTTGTACTAATGATGTAACTCAGATTTTGATGAATGATAAGGAAATTAAAGTTAGATTGTTATTGTGATCTAATGCATTTACCGAGCATGCAAAAATTGATGTGTCTAGAAGACCTGACACTAGGAAAAAATTTAACTAGGTCTGAGGATCTGATAGTTGGTATAAAGCCTAGATAGGTCAAAGGGTTGACTTGATATCTGGTAGGAAGTCCAGCTGTATCCGCGGGGCCTGACAGCTGGCCAAAATCTAGTTGGATTTACGGACTTGACAACTGGCATAAAAACTTGGTGGGTCAAAAGACAAGTTAATAGACTGTAAATTGGTAAGTAAAGGTAAGTCATTGGAGGAGAGTGACTAAGTGAGGACGAGTCCCGGTTGAAGAGATAGTAAGTGTCAGTCAAGTTTAGGTCCATTTGAGAAACCTAAGTTGAGACCTTGACTAAATCTTGATCTCAGATAGACAGGATCTAATTACTACTCCTTATGTTTATTGTGCTAACTCTGTATTATAGGTTATTATCTATTTTGAGCTAACATGGACTTGCAGGATTGATTGGCACAAATTCTCCTCGGATAAACAGTTCTGAAGGTGCCTCCAAGTTGGCTAGAGGCGTCTCAGACCTGGCTAAAGGAGCCCTCGCGCGTGGGCTGAAGGCGCCTTGGATCTGATGGAAGGCGTCCTCTCATGTGGACTGAAGGTGCCTTAGAGTTGATGGAAGACACCCTAAAGAGGATCAGAATGTTGCTTCATCGTGGATGAGAAGAGATCTTCTGGGGATAATGTTTTAAGGTTGAAGGCGCCTCCATGGAAATTGGAAGCACCCCCAACAACCTTTAAGAGGGTTGTTCGAGCAGCATTCAAAACATAACTTGATACCGAGCTTCTACGGCTCTTTTACTGCCTCGATTACGATCTGTTGCTACTGCACTACTACTCCATGATATCCAACCGCTACCGGCAGACCGACATCAACACACGAGCCTGTTCAGATTCCTATCTACTAAAGTGTTGATAATAATCTTAATTTACTGTTTACCTTTCATATTGGAAAAAAAAGAAGTGTAGGTTGTTACACTATCCTATTTTCTACTTGTACTCAATCCCCTCTTCCGATGGTTTTGGAAAAGATATTTAGTAGATTACCTATTGATAGGTCCGCGGGACCTGGGCCATGGAGTAGGAGTCGTCAAAAGCTCCGAACCAAGCAAAATCGACTGAGTTTTTCGTGTGTATTGCTTTCTTTAATCTTTCCGCTGTAATTTTATTTTTTACTATGATTTAAATTTAAATAAGTAAATCATGATCCCTCCTCTCATGATTCAATATATCCATGACTACTCGATTAAATCATTGTAAGTATTCTTTTAGAGGTTCTTTGAATTTCTACCTGAAAGCAAACAAATCATGTGGTGTTTCTAGTATCTCCGACTCGTTATAAAGTATTGCATGAATACAACTTTAAATTTATCAAAAGTTTGAATTGAAAAAGTAGGGAGTCAACTAAATCACCTCTGAACTTAATCCGAGAGTGTGGTTAAGAAAACTTGACACTTGACACCATCTGTATATCGGTGTAATAAAGAGGCATTCTAAAACTCACAGATTTGATCATCTGAATCTGTAGTACCATAATATTCCTCAATATGCAATATTTGAAAGTGTTTTGGTAATTCATCTTGAAGGATATCTTTTGAGAATGGAGGACCTCAAGTGGATTTTGATCTACCAAATTTAGGGTTTGTTTGCCTTGGAAAACCTCGATGAGGAGTTTCGCTTGAAGATTCTACAAAGAGCTCTCTAATGACGAACTTACCAATTTGTATGGAAGAAGCAATTTGTGGTGTTCCCATAGGCCATGATACCTTCTGATGCACCAGTGTCACTTCAACTGTTTGGGGTGATGGTTCGCTTAAAAATTGACTGTGGGAGGATGCAAGGGTTGTTCCTTTTAACACCGCATGCACCATCACCGCTACCAACTTGTCAAAATCTTCCATTACCATAGCGATGACATTAGGTCTTCTGACATCATCCATTTTCACGTTCCAATTTAGGTCTAAACTCAATATTCCCACAAACGGTGCCAATTTAATCCTGCTGCAAATGTCGACGAGTGACTCACTGGTGAGTTGGTTCTGTTGCCAACTTAATCGCCAATCGTTGAGTAACAACAGACATGATGAGGTGGTGAGGAGCCTAGATGAAAGTAAACAAGAAGAAGAGGGTTAGAATAATAGTCAATGGGTTCTCTGGTATAGTCACTCTGATGCTCAAGTTAAAAGATGAAGAAGATGAGTATTATAATTTTGATATACGTAGATGTGCATATGTAACTTGGATGTCGACGGAGATACCTTATCATAATAATTTCTTATGCTGTCATTATTAAATTTCTTAAATAATATTAGACTTGTTCACAATACTTCTTCTTTCCTAAAATAATCTGAGATTTATACGAGGGTTATCTTTTCCTAAAATAATCCGAGATTTGTGCAACGATTTATTCTTTTTCTGAAATGGTCCTACATCTTGTGTCGTCAAGAGGTCAGAAAGCCCAAGAGGTAGGGTTGAGAGACTAAGGAGTCGGGAGGCTCGAGAGTCAAGGGGCCCATGAGGATTAAGAGTCGGGAGGCTAAGGAGCTGAGAAGTCCGAGAGTCAGAAGGCTTTAATCTTTCATGTTGAAATCACCTGTACTTTTTATCAATCTTCTCTAATTCAGGTGTCGTTTACCAGTTATTCCCCTATCGTTGACAAGATAATATTGATGCAGAAGTTTATAGATCGATTTAAGTAAATCAATTTCCCTCCTTTAATATATTTTTTTCTTTTGACTAATGAGATGCTCAAAGGGCAAATGCCTCCGTAGAAAACTTGCTCAATCCGAGAAACAGACAACTGGATGCGGAGCCATCGAAAGTCGTATTAACACACACTCTGTTGACTGTCACCTCCCAGCGCTAGCATGTGAAATAAGTACATTTCTGTGCGTCCGAGGAATGCCGTTTAAATGATATAAATCTTTCTAGTTTTCTTCCTTTTCTGTTATTTTTTTTCCTAAGTACCATTTGTCTTTCCCTTATCCAGCCTCATCTAACAAAACTCAACGTATCTTGCCTGATAAGGCATGTCATCCAGTCCTCCTCATCAAAGACATAGTCCTATTTTTTTCTTCTTTTTATTTAAATAGTATTGCATTCACCTTTAGTTAAATACTAAATAAAAATAATGTTTATCGAATCTGTGTGTCAACTATGAGATTACTTAGAAACGATTCTATGTGATGAAATTTTCAATGAGCTATATAGAATTATTAGAGATTTAGATACGGTGAAATTTATGTCTGTTAAATTGGAAGGATGTAGACAGATTTTTTTAATAATAAACGATAAAGATAATGGATGTATTTTTTTAATCATTTAAGAATAACTATCTGTGAGGAAGAAGTTGGTGGTTTGTGTCTGGGACTTTCGATTTTCGCTTCCCCTCTCTCTCTCATTCGCTCGCTGTCCATCTTCGCCTTGTTAATTACCCTGCCTGGGTCGCGAGAAGGTCGGTCTGCCCGCCGTCCTCTGCATCTGCGCTCTGTCCTTACTCCTTCCTCGCCGGCCTCCTCCGATCATCCGCTCAGGTTGGTCCACTCCTGCACTCGACCCTGGGATCTCCTTCGATCTGTTATTCGATCCAAACATTACTGTCTTGATCGTACAGATTGACTCCGTGCGCCTAACTCTTCGGAGTGCCGGCGATGCCCAGCAGGGAAACTGGTGAACGAACTCAATCTGTGATGCCTTTCCAAGTTAGTGCCCCTCGGGAAAGTTTTCCCTTTTGTATTGGATTTGTAGAGTAGATATCGAACTTTTTTTATTCGATGTTGTTGGAAAATGCAACTCGTTCGTGAGAGGAAGAATTTAACAGGCCATTTTATTTAGTAATAATTAATGAAGACTTAGTTGGACTTGATAAGGCAGGACTCAGGAGTAAGATTTAGTCATCTTAGCTGGTGGCTCTTTGAAAGTTATTGTCGATGTGTGTAATTCCATAAAATTTGATGATTCTGGGGAGATTTTCATCATAAGGGGTTATGTATTTATCCTTATCTACTTATACATGTTAACACAAGCGAGCATATGCCGCGTTTGGCAATTGGCGCTATTGGTAAGAAGGAAACAGGCACTAGTACGAGCAGTCATCAGCATAAATGATGTGACTGTAGGATCAATTGGTGAATTGACTGAGTTGGTTCTGTCATTTTTGTTTTACCTTGTCTCGAGTGTGTCATCATTTGAAGCAGAAATGTAAGTTGGAAACTATTCTGCTTCACGGTACTGAGATATTAGATGGTATGCGTTTCAATAGTACTAAGATACTCACCTTTCCACAAATTTACAGTTTTTCTAGGAAGCATGTTACATTTTGAACTAGAATTCAATAAGTTCACTGATTCTTAGCCTAACAACTGAATGAGTTCGGTTTTTAATGGGTATATAAGGTAATTGGTATTAATCTGTCATGCAGATTTTGAACTGGAGACCTCATGTACTTTCCTAATTTTGTCATCGAAGAGCAATGCCAGACATTAGTAAAGAAGGCTAAATCTAGGCTTACGCCATCAACATTATCTTTATGGAAGGGAGAAACCAAGGACAGTACTAAAGGATAAGAACAAGGTGTCTTTTCCAGATATTTTTATTTTGATGGAATTCAAAATGCATGCCTAATGTTAGATGTTAAACTTTCTGATTTAATTCTAGTAAGATTGTGTTATTTATTTATTTATTTATTTTACTAGAACATTGAAATTACTTATCAAAAGCATTAAAATATATCTTGATTGATGAAGAATAAGTATTGTAATGGTTATACTTTATGTGGCTTGTCAGGAATAAGATTACCTTCTTGCTAGTCTTCCTTTGTATTAGTCTCCATTTGTATCATAGAGTTTTATTTTAAACTAGTAATGAATCTATTGCATCTGACATCATGATGGCATCCATCAAGTTTACGTCAAAGATCATTTAAAGCATAAAGTGCTACACAGGCTAAGATACTATACACTTATTTTTGAAAGATGTTTGTTGACTTGTCATCCACTGTGAAAAGTTATTCTTTACTGATGGCAACAGTTTGGCACATTTTTGAGTGCATCTGAAGATTTAAGTGGAGTCTTGCATCAAATTGAGAAGATTGCTAGAGCTACAATGATTCCCAAATCACAAGGAGCATGGAGAGATATTGTTTGAGTAGTTCAACAAATCACAGTTGATCAAGTTAAAATGTTGCAACTGATATGATAAGTTTTATTCATGTTCACTGTTTTCAAGTAATCAATCTCTAGGGCATTGTTGGTCTCTAGGAATTTAAGTTGGTTGTTGTATCTTGGTGAAGGGAATGCATCATCATCAAGTTCATAGAAAGAAAATAGAAACTAAATGCCTAAATGCATACTCAATGAAATTCTTTTTTATTTCTGATTCATTTCCAACATCTATAGGAAAAGTAATTGCTTGTCTATTTTAGGATAAAATTGTTGTGTTATTTGCTAGTAATTGGTGTCCATCTTATTCCAGGCATTTAATGTCCTTAGGTACAAGATAAGGTAGAGGTTTGCTTGTCGCTATGATGCATTCAACTCTGCTGAATATGAGCTACAAAAAAGTCAAAGAGTAAGTTTCTTGCTCATGTTGATAATTTCATTAAGAATTTGATCATGAATGTGCCTTGCATTATGCATATTCTTCCTATTTCTGATCTTTTAAAGGTGTATATATAGTTTGTCACATTGGAGGAAGTTAGAGCAATGGACCAGGGAATTAGTATTCACAAACTTTATGGTTTCGATGATAGCAGTATTTAAATACTATCTGTATTCTGATTTACGCTCATGTCAAATCAAATCACATACAAGAGGTAAATTTTGTGATACCTAAAATGTTACATTTTGAGCTTGAATCTAACAACATTTGCCTACATGTTGAATAAATGAAGATGTGGTTTACTCAGTATTATGCTTTTATCAAATATTATGTTATCATACTAAGAATTAGGATGACACATCACTACATGTTTTATGTAATGTGATTGCTTGCCCAGTGACCTTGAGAGAGAGAGAGAATAGAACACTTTGTATCATTTCTTGAATGATGAACATAGTGAGAGGGTGCCTTTTTTAAAGTAGTTTTTACTTGGAACTTGGTTTCACAAGACAAGAAAAATTAGACTTGGTATGCTAGAAATGTTAAAAGTATAACAACCACCAAGCCTTATCCCACTAGGTGGGGTTGGCTATATGAATCTTTTTACGCCATTGAGCTCTATCTCCTATTATATCATCATCTATACTTTAATAAATTTTGTCTTATTTTATTGTTGCCAACCAAGTCTTTTTTTGGTCTTCCTCTTCCTCGTTTAATATGCGTGTTTGTCATAATTTCATATCGCCTAACTGGAGCATTTATTGGTCATCTAAGTATATGTCCGTACTATCTTAAACTTGGCTTTTGGAGTTTTCCCTCAATAGATGCAACTCCGACTTTTTCTCTAATGCTTTCATTTCTTATTCTGTTCATCCTCGTATGTTCACATATCCACCTTAACATCCTCATCTTTGTAAATCTCATCTTTTGCTCATGTGCTCGAGTCATAGCCTAACATTCAGTTCCATATAACATAGCAGGTCTAACTGCAATTTTGTAAAACTTTCCTTTAAGTTTTAGAGCTACTTTATGATCACATAAAACATCCGACGCTTTCTTCCATTTCAACCATCATGTTTGTATTTTATGTAAGACATATCTCTTATCCCTCCATCGTTTTGCAAAAATGATCCTAAATATTTAAAGCTCTTAGTTCCGCGTAACTCGTCATCTCCTATCTTAATAATTGTCTCATTATGTTTAATATTGCTAAACTTAAATTTCATATATTCTGTCTTTATTCTACTAAGCCTAAAATATTTTCCTTTTAGTATTTTCTGCCAAGATTCTAGTTTAGCATTTACTTCTTGTGTTTTATCTACCAAAACAATATCAACTGCAAACAACATGCACAACGGTATTGTGAGTTCGTCCAAAATTAGTGTAAAAAGATAGAGACTTAGAGCTGATCCTTGATGTAACCCTATTTTTATTGGAAATGCTTCAGTTACTCCGTCTGAAGTCTTTACTCTGGTTGTTACATCTTCATACATATCCTTAATTAGTTCAATATATATCACACTAACACCTCTCTTTTCTAGAATTCTCCATATAATTTCTCTGATTCTATCATAAACTTTTTCTAAGTTAATGAATATTATGTGTAGATCTTATTTTTGCTTCCGATATTTTTTAATCAATTGTCTAAGAATATATATAACTTCTATTGTCAACCTTCTGGACATTAACCTAAATTATTTTCGGTCATTGTGCTCTCCTTAATCTTTTTTCTATTATTTTTTTTTTCAATATATATGACTCATTAGTTTAATACCTCATAGTTTGTACTATTTTGTACGTTTTCCTTGTTCTTATATAAGGGAACTAGAGTATATATCTTCTATTGATTAGGCATTTTTTTCATTTTCAATATCATGTTAAATAATTTTGTAAGACATTCAATACCTTGTTTTCCTATGCAGTTTCATACCTCTATTGGAATATCATATGGTCCAACGACTTTTCCAGTGTGCATCCCATTTAAAACTTATTCTACTTTTGAAGTTTAAATTCTACGATAAAAATTTAAATTTCTATGCTCATTTGACCTATTTAAATTACTTAAGTTAAGTTGGTTACCTAAACTTTTATTAAAAAGTTAATGAAAATACCTCTTCCACCACTTTTTTTATTTTTTTATTGTTTACTAGTACCCTATTACATTCATCTTTAATACATTTTATTTGGATAAAATATCTTGTCTTCCTTTCTCTCACTTTAGCTATTCTATAAATGTCTCTTTCCCCTTCTTTTGTATCTGATTTTTGATATAATCATTTAAAAGTTTTATTTTTTGTTTCATTCATTACTTTCTTAGCTTCTTTCTTGGCTATTGTTTATTTTTTTTTAAAGTTTTCTTCGTTGTTACATATATATAATTCCTTATAAGTTATTCGTTTGACCTTCACTTTCTCTTGTACTTTTTAATTCCATCGTCAAGATTCCTTACTTAGTGATGCATATCCCTTTGACTTACTGAGTACACTCTTAACTATTATTTTTAATTTTGATATCATCTTATCTCATGTCGTATTAGAGTCGTCATATATTCTACCTAATGCTCGTACTCTACCTCCTCCTTGTTAATACAGTCTGACCTGGCTGTTGTTTTGATGTTGACATTGATTTAAGTTTGTATCAGATATTAATTAAACTCAGACTGATTAATGATCAAGGTTGATCATGTGGAGAGGAAAAGTCCAAGCACGGATACTTGGCACGCGAAGTCGGAGAGGGCTCGGCAGCTCGTTCTCCGAACTAGGTCGGAGAGGGCTCGATAGCTCATTCTCCGGACTAGGTCAGAGAAGGCTCGGTAGCTCGTTCTCTGGACCGGACGAAATCGGAGAGGGCTCGATAGCTCGTTCTTCGGACTAGGTCAGAGAGGGCTCGGTAGCTCGTTCGGAGTCGGAGAGGGCTCGATAGCTCGTTCTTGGACTAGGTCGAGAGGGCGGTCTCTGGACCGGACGAAGTCGGTGAGGGCTCGGCTCGTTCTCCGGACTAGGTCGAGAGGGCTCGGTAGCTCGGTCTCCGGACGTAGTCGGAGAGGATCGGTAGCTTGTTCTCTAGACTAGGTCGAGAGGGCTCGGTAGCTCGTTCTCGACCGGGAAGGCGTTAGGGTTTAGGGTGGGAAGCTCTAAAACTAACAGAGACATGGATCGATCATTGACCGATCGGTGTTGGCTGGATCGGTCCGTCTGATGATACTGGTCATCTGATCGGTCTTGTGACCGATCGGTAAACACACGAAACAATCATGGATTATCGATCGGTCTCGTGACCGATCGGTAAGCAATCATGGGCTATCGACGGGACTGGACCGATCGGAAGGATGCGATAGGATTCGAGCGATAGGGGATCGGTCCAGGCCGATCGAGAATCATCGACCGATCGGTGTGTCCCGATCGGTCCGGCTATGGATCGTCTGACCGATCCACAATAATGTCGCTTGTCTTGTTGTTTCTCTGCGATTTACGATTCACCGATCAAATCATCTGTGAGATTTTTGAGTTCTGAGTTGCGGTGTCGTGCTAGTGCTTAATTTCAAATTAAGCTCCATCAGAAGAATAAGACCAAATGCTCTTTCTACGTGTTTCGCTGCAAATGGTGCAATTGGCTGCGATCAGTTGGCAACAGCTTGACTCTTGCTTATTGGTTCGAGCTCAGACACCAGTGAAGACCATGGATGGTATTGGTGTGAGTTCAGAGAACCAGATGAGGAGGAAGAGTGATTGGCGACGCCTGAGTTGGTCGCAGTGATTCGATACAGGTGACAGTGATTCGGCTCTGGCTGAAGACAGTGAGAAAGCAGAATAAGAAGAAGGCAGAAGGCTGTGTTGTTGAACTCTTGGCTGAGGAATCCCTTCTGTCTTTGCGCTCTGCTTCGTGGCTGTAAGATTCATTGTTAATTTCTTTTGGCCACTGAACTCTGTAAGTCTTGTGCTTCATTTCAAATCTTTTCTGTGACTTTGTGGAGAGGTTACTCCACCGAGAAGGAGAAATACTTAGCCGGAATTTGTCCGGGGTATGATCTACCGAAAGATCAAGGGATCGTCCACCTTACGGACACGCCGAGGAGTAGGGGCAAGTTATCCCCGAACCTCGTACATACTTGTGTAAGCTGTGGGTTGTGTTTCTTTCCTTGCATCAGTTTTTCTTTTTGTTTATTTCCGCTGTGCTAATAAGCTTTTGTGAGGAATTGATTGACTTTTTAGTGGATGCTATTCACACCCCCCCTCTCTAGCCATCCGAAGGTCCTAACAAGTGGTATCAGAGCAAGGCGCTCTTCATCCGGATTAACACCCTAAAGAGCAAGAAGATGACTATGAAGGAAGGTTTTAGCACCAATCGTCCACCCTACTTCGACGGAACGGACTTCCAATATTGGAAGAGCCGTATGGAGTACTATCTCAAGACCGACATCTCCATGTGGTTCTCGGTCAAGGAAGGGTTCACACCTCCGAAGGACGAAGAAGGTAAGGAACTAGAATCGTCAAGGTGGTCCGCCGAGCAAACTCGTAAAGGACAAGCCAATGCCAAGGTGGTGGTCACTCTACAATGTGGGATAGCCAAAGATCAACTTGCCAAGGTAGGTCCATTTGTGAGTGCAAAAGATTTGTGGAACAAGCTCATCGAGCTCCAAGAAGGAACCCGAGACTCTCGGATCGCCAAGAGAGACTTGTTCCTAAACCAACTACAAAATCTCACCATGAAGGAGAACGAAACGGTAAGTGAACTACACGGAAGGTTCAAAGAGATCATCAATGGTCTTCATTCCGTAGATGAACGCATAGAGAATCGCGATCTTGTAAGGTACACTCTCAAAGCCTTTCCGAGGAATGCCTTGTGGTCATCTATGGTAGATGCCTACAAGGTCTCCAAGGACATTCAATTGTTAAATTAGATGAATTCTTTTGTGAAATGAAACTTCATGAACTTGCTAACAAGGGTCAAAAAGAGAAAGGTATTGCCTTAGTTGCAGGAGAAAAGAGTAAGGATGGAAGAAGGAAGAAAGAAAAGAAGAAGGAGAAAGAAATTCCTACATCCTCATCCTCCTCCGAGTCCGATGATGAAGGTGAATCATCATCAAGCGAGATGGCCAACTTCGTGAGAAGAATCATGAGAAGGAGCCGGAGATACAAAGGGAAAGGTAAGTCTATTGATCAAAATGTTGATAAGACTAATGTTACATGTTATGAGTGTAGCAAGAAAGGACACTATCGGAGCGAGTGTCCAAAACTCAAGAAGGAGGAAAGAGCCAAGAAGAAGAAAGCTCTAAAAGCTACTTGGGATGAATCCTCCTCAAGCTCATCGGAGGAAGAGAAGAAGGAGAAAAACACTCGCCAATTAGCGCTCATGGCAAGGGAGGAATCGGACTCCGGAAGTGATACATCAGCCGCGGCTTCATCATCTTCGGATGATGAAGAGGTAACTTCTCTTCACTTAGAAAAATGCTATAAAACTATTGCACATTTATCTACTTTGCTTAAGAAATCAAAAACAGAAATTAAATCATTAAAAGATGAAGTAGAACACTTGAAGACTCTTAGGGAAGATGAGGTTGATGACCTACATCAAGAGCTTCTTGAAGATGAAAACAAAGCCCTAAAGAGTGAAGTTGAGAAACTCAAGAAAATGTTTGAGAAATTCTCAACTAGCTCTAAGACCTTAGATATGATTCTAAATGCCCAAAGGGCGGTCTACAACAAGGCTGGGTTAGGATATCAACCTAAGGAGTCTAGTTTCATTTCCTTAGTGTCTAGAACCCAATTTCATAGATCACATGCTTCTAGGGTTCATGAGACTAGGAAGGGTGTGACCAAGGCATGGGTTCCTAGGTCCTTCATTGTAGATGCATTAGGTCCCAAGATTTGGGTACCTAAAACATCTATCTTTCGTGTCTTGTAGGCATTTGTCAAGGGGGAGCATCTATCAACTTGGTTTGTTGATAGTGGATGCTCTAAGCACATGACCGGGGACAAGTCACTCTTTACTACCCTTCAAAATAAAAATAGAGGTAATGCGCCCTTTGGTAATAATGGTAGCCTTAAGGTTATAGGAGTTGGAGATATTCATATATCCGAATGTCTCCAAATCAAAAATGTCCTTCTAGTCAAGGGGATGACCTTTAATCTCCTAAGTGTCAGCCAATTGTGTGATACGGGTTACACAATTGAGTTTCATTCAAGTCAATGTATGGTCAAACACATTGACACACTTGACACGGTACTAGTAGGCACAAGGGTAAATAACATTTACCAAGTATCTTTTAAAAGTGCTACTAATGCCTCTGCTAAGTGTTTCATGTCAAAAGAAGAAGAATCATGACTGTGGCATAGAAGGTTGGCCCACGTAAACATGAAGAATATTCGAAAGCTGGCCAACAAAGGATTAGTGCGAGACTTACCAAGCATCAAGTACCAAAAGACAAAGTTATGTGATGCATGTCAAAAGGGTAAGCAAACAAAAGCGTCTCATAAAGGTAAAAGGGCTGTAAGTACATCTACTGCCTTAGATTTATTGCATATGGATTTGTTTGATTGCAGTAATGTTATTTCATTGAGTGGAAGTAGATACTGCTTAGTGATCATTGATGATTTTACTAGATATACATGGACTTTCTTTTTGAAAAATAAGGATCAAACCATAGATGTTTTTGTTTCCTTTTGTAGAAGAACTGAAAATGAAAAATCAACAACAATTAAAACAATTAGAAGTGATCATGGTGGAGAATTTTAAAACCATAGATTTTTAGAATTTTGTCAAGGAAAAGGATATAGGCATGAGTTCTCTACTCCAAGGACCCCACAACAAAATGGAGTTGTGGAGAGAAAGAACCGAGTTTTGCAAGAGGCTGCACGAAGCATACTCAATGAGTACTCACTACCGAGCTACTTATGGGCTAAAGCTGTGAATACCGCTTGCTATATGCAAAATCGAGTCTTGATACATAGGTTTTTAGGAAAGACTCCCCATGAACTTTGGTTTGGGAAACCCCCTACAATTAAACATCTTAGGGTGTTTGGTTGTAAGGTGTTTATCTTGAACACCAAGGATCATCTTGGAAAGTTCACGGCTAAGGCTGACGAAGGGATACTGGTCAGGTACTCTCTCATCAGCAAAGCCTATCGAGTCTACAACAATATGACTAAATTGATTGAAGAGTCCTCGGATGTAGCATTTGAAGAAATTCCTAAATCAAATGATCAATCAAGGGACGTAGGAGAAATTCAATTTGAACTTAGAAATCTAAGTTTAATTTATCAAAACATAGAAAGAGTCGAAATTGACTCCGATGATGATGAGCAAAGGCAAGAGAGGGCTCAGTCTGATCCTTTACCTGATACTGAGCCCTTGCCTGTGTCTAGTGAGACCACTCATGAGGCACCGCCAACACCAAGGCAATCTAGGATAACCTCTAGTCATCCCCAAGACCAGATTGTGGGAGACATTCAACAAGGGTTAGGACTAGATCATTCTTTAGAAATGAGTCTAATGAGGTCGCCTTGATATCAGAAATCGAACCAAAATTAGTTGATGAGGCATTGCACGATCCTGATTGGATCATAGCTATGCAAGATGAGTTAGGTCAATTTGAAAGGAGCCAAGTGTGGGACTTAGTTCCTAGACCTAAGAAGACCACCATTATTAGAACCAAATGGGTCTTCAAAAAAAAGTTAAACCAAAAGGGAGAAGTCGTAAGAAACAAGGCAAGACTTGTAGCCAAGGGCTATAGTCAAGTCGAAGGCCTCGATTATGATGAGACTTATGCTCCCGTGGCCCAACTAGAGTCCATTCGTTTAATGCTAGCTTTTGTTGCACATAGAGGCTTCAAGCTCTATCAAATGGACGTTAAATCGGCCTTCTTAAACGGTTTCATTAAAGAAGAGGTCTATGTTGAACAACTACCGGAGTTTGTGAATACCGAAGTTCCAAACCACGTGTACAAGCTCAAGAAAGCTCTTTATGGGCTTAAACAAGCACCTCGAGCTTGGTACGAAAGGTTGTCAACTTACTTACTAGAAAAGGGTTTTGTAAGAGGTCAAATAGACCCAACACTATTTCTGCGTAGAGATGGTGAAAACATATTTGTAGTCCATGTGTATGTCGATGACATAATTTGTGGCTCAAATAACAAGGGCTACTTGAATGAATTTATCACTCACATGGAAAGTGAGTTTGAGATGAGTCTGGTGGGAGAATTGACATTCTTCCTTGGACTTGAAATCAAACAAACTCGAGATGGCATTTATGTCCATCAGACGAAGTACACTCAAGAGATGCTCAAGAAATTCAAAATGAGTGACTCTAAGGAAGTATCCACTCCAATGGCGACGAACACTCGCCTTGACAATGATGAGAATGGAAAACCAGTTGATCTAACGCAATATAGAAGCATGATTAATAGTCTTCTATATCTCACAGCTAGTCGACCGGACATACTTTTTGCTGTGGGCATGTGCGCTAGATACCAAGTATGTGCCAAGGAATCTCATTTAATTACGGTTAAGAGAATTCTGCGATACCTTAAGGGCACAATTAGAGTAGGTCTCTGGTACCCTCGTACTGAGTCTTTTGACTTGATAGGTTACACCGACTCCGATTATGCTGGGTGCAAATTGGATCGGAAAAGCACTAGTGGGGGTTGCCAATTTTTAGGTTCATCATTGGTTAGTTGGTCAAGTCGGAAGCAACATTGCGTTGCCCTCTCCACGATCGAGGCTGAATACATTGCCATGGGAGAGAGTGTATCACAATTGTTGTGGATGATCCACACCCTAGAAGATTATGGGCTTTCGTATAAGGGAGTGCAAGTGTTGTGTGACAACATCAGCACAATAAACCTAACGAAAAATCCAGTCCATCATTCAAGAACCAAACACATTGAAGTGCGTCATCACTTCATTAGAGATCACGTAGCTAGGGGAGACATTGCGCTCACATATGTTGAGTCAAAATCGAACCTAGCCGATATTTTCACCAAACCTCTTCTGGAAAATGAATTTAGTCATTTGAGGAGAGAATTGGGAATGTGTTTGGCTCAATAAGCCATTAGGACCCCATCATGATCAATAAGGACAATTAAAACAACAAGAGGAATTGGGAAATTAATTTGGGCAACTTGGGAACATCTCACACAAACTATAAGGTTTAACAAATTATTTTTGTTTGCTAGAGATGGGGTGAGATGCTAGGATCAGCCGAATTATTCAAAATGTATCATGCATCCCTTGAATAATTAGGTTGAAGAGACATAAATTGAGTATGGGGAAGACCATTACATAATTCATGTGTATTTGGTTCCTAGATCTTACTCATATATTCCAACCAAGGAAACTTGGTTGGACCTTTACCTAGAAATTATGTAACTTTGGTTGATGGACTGTTTGATACCTTTGATGATTTTGATTGAAACTAGGACAAGTCCTTGAAATAATGATAGCAATTTGGTTATATTTTGACAAACTTGAAACTGAACATAACAAGGTCAAAAATTTCAGTTTTCAAGCCTTGAGTTGCCTGCTTTTCTAAATATCTGAAACTTTCGGGCTATAAACAATTTCAGACCATAATCTTTAGGAAATAGGTATGCTTGTAGATTGTTCAGAGTCTAGGTACTGGATTTGGAAGTTTCACTGGAGAAACTTATACGAATTATCGAACACCTCTACGAATTTCAGTTACTGAAATTACTGGAGAAATTTCAGTATCAGACACTGATCGGTCTACAGACCGATCAGGAGGTTTTTGGATCGGTCCAGGGACCGATCAGGTTCATTTTCTACGCTAGGAAGCCTACTGATCGTCTTCTAATCGGTCTACAGACCGATCAGGAGTTCCCTGATCGGGCCGGGGACCGATCAGGTCAGTCTGGTACGCAGAGGGCTACTGATCGCCTTCTAATCGGTCTACAGACCGATCAGAAGGTTCCCTGATCGGTCCAGGGACCGATCAGCAGTCTACTGATCGTCTTCTGATCGGTCTACAGACCAATCAGGAGGTTCCTGGATCGGTCCAAGGACCGATCAGGAGGTTCCTGATATCTCCTGATCGGACAGCCGTCCGATCATTTCAACACCTGGACACCCATCTCCCTTAAATCTTCCCGATATTTTCTTTTCCCCTTTCACGCGGAAGCCCTAGCCGACTCTTCCCTACACCTCAACTCTTCTCTTCTCTTTACCCACCGAAGCCCTAGCCAAAGCCCTAGCCAAAAGACACTTCAATGACACCAAGGTAACTTCATACTTTCCTATAACTACTCACCTTGGCATTTCGGTTTCATTTCTCACCGTATCTGTGCTTTTTGTGTTGATGGCTCCGGTGCTCACTTACTTGCCCCATTGTATCACATTGTTAACCCTTAGGAAGAAACTAGTGGGTGAAGGAACCTCTAACTCTAAGTCGCCTGAGAAGTCTAAGACTAAGGCTCCCTCCCGACCTCAACCATCTGTCTCCGGGAGATTCCCAAACCACCAGTTTGAATAAGCCTTTAAACAACGGACTTTTAAATTACTCCCTTGTAGGTCTGTGGATCGAAAATTCATGGACGAATTTTGTCCAACTGTGTCAGAAATCATTGCCTACTACAAACTTGATACACTTGTCTATTTAGAACGAGATATCAATTATGACTTAGTATCTGAGTTTTATAACAATCTTCATCAAACTAATGATGTAAGTTATAAAACAAAAGTTGCTAAGCAAACTCTTGATTTCAGTTTCTCAGCCTTCTTTGACTATCTAGGTTGCCGGAGGTGTTCCGGAAATGTCTTTTCGATATATCCTGACTTACCAGACCCCTTACCTTCACCTTTTGATGTCACATCTGACTCTATTTATGAGTATTTCTTCAGACATCCTAAACCAGGTGGGCTAGATGAATTAGATGTTGATTTTCCTACTTTTGCAGCCTTGAGATTATCTGCCCAAGATTACATCCTATTTAAGATTGTCACAAACTGCCTTTTGCCAATCACATCTAAACCCTTGTCTGAAATCTGACCATATCATTGTCTGATGCTTTATGGATTGCGTCGGCGTCTCGACTTTGACATCATGTCCAGCATCTACTCTTCGATCATTTCCTATAGTGAGCCAAACAGCTTCACTGTTTATATGACTTATGGGCATATCATTACAGATTGGCTCGAGACCCTTCAGATTGATGTCTCCAATGGTAGAATAGTCAAGATGGTCAAGCAGGACTGCAGACTTGGGAAACGGGCATTTTCCAAGTCTGGCATCATAGGACAGGATGGGGACGTTCGGTGGAAGGATGAGAGAGCTCTAGGTGAGTTACCACGGGGACCTCCACGACGGTTCTTTCGCTTTATTCTTGCTCCTCCTGCTGCTGCGATGATGGAGGCGATCTGTGATCGGTGGAGAGTCGCATTGATCGGCACGATGAGCTGCTGGTTGCTGAGCTCCACGGGCTGCGCGTTCGGATTGACCAGCGCTACGATGATCTACGCAGTCAGCAGTTGGCGACACATCAGGCGATTATGGGATGGATGGCCAGATACCCACCTCCGCAGGATTTCCCGGGCTATCCATCCTCGAGTAGCGGCATGCCACCTCAGGGACCCACTCCTCCCGTTGATGATGCTGATTCTTCTCATGATGAGGAGGCTGAGTGATACACATTGTTCTATGATATCATTTTGATTATATATGTTTTGGATATTGTTTGTTTGATACTTATGTCTGACTTGGATACTTGCTGATTTCATGCTGCTCATTTTCTTATTTTTTCTTTATGTTTCACTTCCTATTATCTATTAATTTGCTGTTCATATGCCATGTCTTGTATGTCTCTTATTTCTTTATTACTGTCTTATAATACACTTAGAGGGCATTCTAGGAGGATTGAGAAAAAGACAGTATGGGTTAAGGGGGAGTCCTTTAACGTTTTCTTTCCTAATTCGCACCTTTTCGGTGTTTGACAAAGGGGGAGAAGATAACTAAGTTTAGAGATAAATGAAAGTTTGGCTTTAGGGGGAGGATCTTGATTCCCCTATCCTTACATGGTGTTGTATCTGTCTTAGGGGGAGGATCTTGATTCCCCTAAAATTAGGGAAATATGAACATTTCTGATCTAAACTTAAATCGTGTTGTCAAACAACAAAAAGGGGGAGATTATTAATACAGTCTGACCTGGCTGTAGTTTTGATGTTGACACTGATTTAAGTTTGTATCAGATATTAATTAAACTCAGACTGATTAATGATCAAGGTTGATCATGTGGAGAGGAAAAGTCCAAGCACGGATACTTGGCACGCGAAGTCGGAGAGGGCTCGGCAGCTCATTCTCCGGACTAGGTTGGAGAGGGCTCGATAGCTCATTCTCCGGACTAGGTCAGAGAGGGCTCGGTAGCTCGTTCTCTGGACCGGACAAAGTCGGAGAGGGCTCGATAGCTCGTTCTTCGGACTAGGTCAGAGAGGGCTCGGTAGCTCGTTCTCTGGACCGGACGAAGTCGGAGAGGGCTCGATAGCTCGTTCTTCGGACTAGGTCAGAGAGGGCTCGGTAGCTCGTTCTCTGGACCAGACGAAGTCGGTGAGGGCTCGGCAGCTCGTTCTCCGGACTAGGTCAGAGAGGGCTCGGTAGCTCGGTCTCTAGACCGGACGTGGAAGTCGGAGAGGGATCGGTAGCTTGTTCTCTAGACTAGGTCAGAGAGGGCTCGGTAGCTCGTTCTCTGGACCAGGAAGACGTTAGGATTTAGGGATGGGAAGCTCTAAAACTAACACAGAGACATTGGATCGGTCTGTTGACCGATCTAGTGATACTTTGGTTGACTGATCGGTCTGTCGACCGATACAGTGATACCTGAGTCATCTGATCGGTCTCGTGACCGATCAGTAACCACACAGAAGCAATCTGTGGATTATCTGATCGGTCTCGTGACCGATCAGTAACCACACAGAAACAATCTGTGGATTATCTGATCGGTCTCGTGACCGATCAGTAACCACACATAAGCAATCTGTGAGCTATCTGATCGGGACCTGGACCGATCAGAAGGATGCGATGGGATTCAGAGCGATAGGGGGGATCGGTCCACAGACCGATCAGAATCATCCCAGACCGATCAGGGTGTGTCCTGATCGGTCCGGAAGGCTATGGATCGGTCTGTTGACCGATCCACAACAATGTCGTTTGTCTTCTGTTGTTTCTCTGCGATTTCTGATTCACCTGATCAAATCATCTGCTGTGAGATTTTTGAGTTACAGGTTACAGGTGTCGTGCCAATGCTTAATTTCAAATTAAGCTCCATCAGAAGAATAAGACCAAATGCTCTTTCTACTGTGTTTCGCTGCAAATGGTGCAATTGGAGCGTCAACGTTCACTGGTTGCGATCAGTTGGCAACAGCTTGACTCTTGCTTATTGATTCGAGCTCAGAGACACCAGTGAAGACCATGGATGATATTGGTGTGAGTTCAGAGAACCAGATGAGGAGGAAGAGTGATTGGCGACGCCTGAGTTGGTCGCAGTGATTCGATACAGGTGACAGTGATTCGGCTCTGGCTGAAGACAGTGAGAAAGCAGAATAAGAAGAAGGCAGAAGAGAGGTTTGGTAAGATTTTTTTTGAAACTCTCTGTCGACCGAAGCAAGGGTGCTGTGTTGTTGAGCTCTTGGTTGAGGAATCCCTTCTGTCTTTGCGCTCTGCTTCGTGGTTGTAAGATTCATTGTTAATTTCTTTTGGCCACTGAACTCTGTAAGTCTTGTGCTTCATTTCAAATCTTTTCTGTGACTTTGTGGAGAGGTTACTCCACCGAGAAGGAGAAATACTTAGCCGGAATTTGTCCGGGGTGTGATCTACCGAAAGATCAAGGGATCGTCCACCTTACGGACACGCCGAGGAGTAGGGGCAAGTTATTCCCGAACCTCGTACATACTTGTGTAAGCTGTGGGTTGTGTTTCTTTCCTTGCATCAGTTTTCCTTTTTGTTTATTTCCGCTGTGCTAACAAGCTTTTGTGAGGAATTGATTGACTTTTTAGTGGATGCTATTCACACCCCCCCCTCTCTAGCCATCCGAAGGTCCTAACACTCCTTAAATATATTTTGCTTCCCATCCTTTGACTTCCTTTACTTAATTATAGGAGTCATATATATTTTCTTTCTATTGATACTATATTTGAGGTGCCGTCTCAACCATTCTTGAGGTCCTAGATGAAAAAAATAGAATTTAATATTTTTTAAATAAATCTTGAGGCCCTAGGCGAAAATATGAATTTAATATTTTTTAAATAAATATTATTAGAAACATTTAATTTTGTTACTTATAGTTTTTAAATAAATATTATTAGAAGCATTTAATTTTGTTATTTATAGTAAAAGGTGGAATTTGCCACCCTAGCAACCTAACACGACCGACCCTATGACCTAGCTACAGTTGGCCAATGCAGGGAGAGCATTTTTCTTGGCTTTGTCGAGATTCGACACCTTGCCCATTGTAACAATATCTACCCGTATTAGCCAACTCAACCATGTCCCAGGGGCGACATTTAATTTTATTAGTAAAATTTAAAAGGGCAGTTTCATATATTGCCAATGATTATTTTTACAATTAGAAGCAGTGACCAATTAAGTCGCATAGCAATAATTTTATCTTATGTCAAACCTCACTTTTTTATTATTAGTAAAATTTAAAAAATAAAAAACGTTTTATATTAACTAATTTAGAATCAAGAAATAAATTATTGTAATACTTTTAATATACATTTTAATTACAATCTTTTTTAAAAAATTATCAATCATTTTTAACTTCGAGGAAGGAAAGTCTCGACATAGCGGTAAAATTATTGTGTGACCTAGAGGAAATAGGTTCGTGTATTAGATATACTTAGTACGTATAATAAACTCTTCCTCAAAATCCCGTATTGACGGGAGCTTCGTGAACTAAATTATCTTTTTATAATTTTAACTTTGATAAATTATTAATAAAATTTATTTAGCCAAAAATATTTAGCTAGAAAATATCGATGGTGAATTATTAAAAAAATAGTAAAAGAAAAATAAAATTTAAGAAAGAAATAATACTACAATATTAAATATGCTTTTGACTTTTAAAAGTATTTTTATAAAAAAATATTAATTAAGGATAACCAATAAATATTTTTAATTTATTAACAAAATTTAATTTTGATTAATAAATTAAAGTTTTATTGTAAAAAATTTAAAATTACTAATTAAATTTTAATAAACAAATAAAAAAATTACCAAATAAATCTAATTTTAATAGTAAAAAATTAAAATTATCAATTAAATAGTAAAAAAATAAAAAAAATCCAGATTTAATCTATAAAAAATTTAAAATTGTTGACCAAATATAGTTTAACTAGTAAAAAATTAAACTTACTGATGAAAATAAATCTCGACTAAAATTTATTTTAGCTATAATTTTAAATATTTACTATCCAAACTCATATGTTTTTAAATTAATATTCATATTTAATTTATATAGGTATATATATGTAAAATTTGTGGGCCCTAATATAATAAGGACCCTAGGCATAGACCTTAATGTCCTATGCATTGAGTCGGCCCTGAACATTACTAATCTATATTAGATAGTTAAACTTTCTCCAGGGATGACCTTACAATCTTTACAAATTTTTTATCTAATCATTCTTCTTAAATATAAGAAAGTCAATTTATAATTTATTATTCTTACTTTTGAACATGATCAAGTGTTCTTCTTGTTTCTTACAAAATATAATTAAAAGTAGAAATAATAAAATTGAGTAGAAATAAATTCAAGAGTACTTTGGGTTAATGAGCTATCAGATGTAATGGGCTTAGTCCTACACTCAGGCACGCAGCTGCAGATCAATACAATTACAGCCTTGAGTCATTCTTGTAGTGAAAATATCAAATCATCAGCTGTGTTGTCAAGTTGTGTTGGCTGCGACTAGTTGAGCTGACAACACAAGTTTTATCCCTCAGTTCTACCTTATGAAAGCATTATTTTACCAGTAATATCCAATTAAATTACTTTTTATCTATTTTTCTAGAGTTTTCTTCAGTCTTTTGTTAACATCTTCAACTCTAATTAATTTTTCTTGTTAGCTATATAATCTATTTATGGCATTTTGAACATGTCCATACTCTTTACTAACTCAACATATTTTGTTATCTATTGGAACTAAACTTGATTGCTCCTTAGTAGGATTTTTTAATTTGATAGTCGCACACATTCATCTTGGCATTTTCTCGTTCCTACATTAATTTTTTTCTTGTACAATTTTGTCTTCTAAGTACCTAGCGTTCTATACAAAAACTATGGGTCATGCCGCATTCTTATTTAGCTTGTATTTTATCTTTAGGGACATTTTCAATCACACGACCAGACAAGCTTGTTTCTTTTCTACCATCTACTCTTTGTTTTATTAATGATTTCATGATATCTCTGTCAATTTCTCCTCCTTTTTAATAATAGATCCAATATATTTAGAATTCGATCAGAAATTTCATTATTATTCATCTTTATTTATTTCTCTTGATTGTTTTATTATTGTCATATATTCGTCATAATCAGCAAGCCTCATTTATCCTAACTATTGGAGATTGGCTTAATGAACCTTATCCCTCCATTGAGCTCTTCGAAACTACAATTCATATTTTCAATTTAGTTAACTTAAAACTTTATGAATTTTTTCTCCAGGAAAAAAATATCAAAATAAAACAAAACCCATTACAAAGAGGGATCAGTATAATATTTCTTATAACATTGGCAATTATTTATCAACGGTATTAAATTTAATAATTATAACTTCTCTGCACTCGGCAGTCTGGTCGTCCGTCCACTGGTGATGGCCTCCAAGCGGCCTCCGGCCGTCTGTCCCGATCCAAACTACAACCTAAATAGGAATGTGAATCCAGGGAGAGATCGCATGCAGTCAATTGTAGTCAAATTTCAGTCAAAATCTGACTACAATTATAGAGCGTTTTTGTTGGTGTGGACCGTGATAAATTCATAAATATGAGACTGTCAAGTGCCGAGAAGTTGCAATTATTAAATTTGATATAGCTGACAAGTAATTCAATGTTATAGTAAATATTATGCCAAATATTATAGAAAATTTACTATTTTACAAAGAAGTGTCGACCAAATTATTATTAGATGTTGTACATCTTAAAGTGATAATCATGTTAAAGATTATAGTATTATATTCATGTCCTTCATAATTCGTTCCCAAATTATATAAAAAAAGGTGAATTATAAGATCAATTTATAATTGATTTTTTTCAAAGATAATCTTGTTAAAGATCTTCAGTATTTGGGAAGCTCTATTTGCTATACTACTAGGACCTAATGATTGTCACTATTCCTAACCTTCCTACTATGGTAAAATCCAATAAATAAATAAATCAATTTATGGTACTTTCTTTCCGAAGGAGATGTACACTTTCAGTAAAAACTAAAAAAATTGTAATTACGTTCATTTTAGGTATTTTTTACTATTTATTTTTAAATTATACGAAGGGAGATAAATTATAAGATTAATTTATAGTCGATCATTAAATGACTAAATGACTAAGAAATAAGAGATTTTTTTTTCTAAAGACATACGTCCATCGAAAATTAATCTCTACATTATTATAATAAATAGGTCATCTCTAATCAACTTGAACAAATGAAATGTACACGTACATAAGAGAGGCAGCCCATGGATCCATTTTTCTCATAATACTCAAATGATCAAAATGGCCTCATCCTATTCTCTTTGTTGTTGTATTTCAATACATTAATAATAGAAGGGACTGCCTTTTTGAATGCTTGGATTTCGTGCCGTATTCATTTTTCTCTCGCATTATCAAATACAGATAAACATCATAAGCAGCACGATGAGTATCAATACAGAAATCTTATAGTAATTCTGTACCTTTCCAATTTAGAATCTGCCAACGAACTACAGGAAGATGAATGAATGTGATAATAATCTGTATCTTTAGAGTTTGAGACAACATGAAAACACAGAATCGAACTTCTTCTCGGGAGGGTACATTGCAACACCTATGTTTTTTAGTTTATGGTTTCTATATTTTATCGGTGTAACTGTAGAATTGTAGATTAGATCTATATTTTTATTGATATAAGCATTTGTAATGATATATATGGGTTTACTGCCAATTCCTTGAACTGATTTGGCTCCTGTACTTTTGTAGAATTCTCATCACGGCAGCTGCCCTGCGCTCAAGGGAGAGAAATGGGCTGCAACAAACTGGATGAGAGATAATATTGATAAGTAAATAAGGTTGTGATTCCGGGAGTAATGGAGGTGTAATAGTTATGTTAAGATGGAGATCAAAATCCCGGTGGTCAGTCGGACGACCGACTCAACTTGGTCTCGCCAACCTGATGTCCAACGCATTGGTAGTCAAGCACCTGTCACATACTCGGATTAAATTAATAAATTTTACTCAACTGATCCCCTTAACTTACATTAAGGTAGTATAGTAAAAGATCGGATCATTTCTCATGTGGAACTAATGACAAGGTATTTGTTTTCAGATAAAATCAAACTAGGGATTTGTTTTTGGGGATTTCTATATCTAATGCAACAAAGGAAATTCTAACTAATAAACAACGATAAACCTATAGTACAGTGTCACTCTACAGTATACACTATGTATAACATCATCAATAGAAATAATATGAGAGAAATAAAACTAAAATCCTATCTAACTATCGAAGGCAAACTTGCGCCGCATTATCACCCTACGACAAAAGAATATCTATCAATATACATAACATAAAAACATAACAAATAGCTCAAACATGTATAAGGGGAAAATAATAATAAAACAAATGCAATTAAACTAAACAAACTTAATAGCTATTAAACAAAACCTAGGTACGCATAATTGATAAATCTACACCACATTGTCACCTTATAATACAAGTTTAACAATCATGCATAAAACCAAACAAAGTTAACAAAACCTAACAAAGTGCAAGACTAAACAATCTAACATTCATCATAAGATAACTACAAAATCAAACGTGAAAATGAACTAAGTTAATCAAACTCTCTCTTCCACTATCAACTCCAATCCGACTACTCGTCGCCGTCGCACGAAGAGCCCCAATTTGAACCACCAGAGCCGGTGGACAGCAGCAAGACACCAGCGGTGCTGGCATCATCAACAACAACAACAATGAACGAGGCTTCCACCGAAGAACCCCTCCAATGGAAGTTGACTAGAAGAATTGAACTGCTGCTGGTCTCCGCAAATCTGTGCTTCTACTCACGCGAACCACGGCAAGTTTGGCCAGATAGGATGAAACCGAAGATGGAGACAGCACTGTGGACACTCACGGCTGAAGTTGGATGAGTTGCGAGCACCCCTTCAGAACATCCCTGCCATCGCAACCACTCAAGCAGGGAACTCGATGACGGACTGTGAAGGGACTGGAACTGTGTCGCCAGAGTGGAGGATGGACTGCCGTCGCCGTGCCGTCGCCGCTCAGAAGAACCCTCTGCCCTGGCAACCCGTTGGAGGTAGAGAACCTCAGAAAGGCACCGAAAGGTGGAGAACAACGCCGGAGAACCCCCTCCGATGATCTGGAGATGACCGGAGCTCGTTGCCGCCGCCACTGCCTTGAACCCTACTTCTGCGACCGCTCAAGCAAGGAATCAACGAAGAAATGGAGGAAGGAGACTCACCGAAGAACACCTCCGATGACTGAGCACGGTCGGAATGTCGTCGTTGCCACTTGCAGCCACCGGATGGAACATCGCGCTGTTGCCGCTTGAAGCAGATCGTGAGAAGAAAGGAGATTTGGGGGCTGCGGGGAAGAAAACGCAAGGAAAGGGGAAAACGACGCGCACAGTACACGAACCCGAGCCGCGTTCACTGTGCGTGGAGGAGATAAAATAAAGGTTTTTTCCTTCAATCTCAGCCGTCCATTTTGATGAGAAAGAAAGATGAAGATCTGACCGTCAGATCATGAGATGAGCCGTTTAGATTATTTGAAATTAAATCGAGACTGATTTTGTCGTTCCAAATCTGGATGGAGAGCTGGATGACTAGATCAGAGTGAAGAAACAAAATTTCTTTAGATCTGGATCAACAATTCATATTGATTAAGTTTGATCTCCTCCATTTGACTTTCAAATTAAGCCAAATTCAATCTGACTTGACCATAATCTATGGTTCTTGAGATTTCCTACAAAACCACACTCAAAACATAAGATTTAATTTCACAATTTTAGGAAATTTATAATTAAGTCTAAAATAAATTCCTGCTCATAAATCATGATATAAACACTAAATTTATCAGGAGGTAAAAATACTAAGAATAAGAGCTACAATAATAGATAAAAATGCTAGTTATCATGCATCTTCACTCGGCCTATCCATTTGCATCGAATATGGTAAATCAACATTAAGTGTTCAAAACTCTATTCGACCCTGATGTTCAAACACTCAGCTCCCTTGACTCAATACTCTGCTCAAGTAGCTCATATTCCTTCGGTTGGTCAGTCCGACTCTAGGGGCTCAGTTCCCCCGACTCAACGCCTCGCTCAATCAGTTCTTGTTCCTTCGGTCGGTCTACCTGACTCTAGGGGCTTAGCTCCTTCAACTCAACACCTTGCTTAGTCAGCTCCTATTCCTATGATCAGTCTACCTGACTCCAAGGGCTCAGCTCTTCCGACTCCATACTTTACTAAGCCAGAAGCTCCTTTGACTCTTCAAAAATGAATAGACATTAAGATTGACCTTTGATAGTAAGCTTGACTCTTAGGGTTCATCGCCCTTGAATCAATGCTTCGCTCAATCAGGTCAACTCGCATGACTCCTCCCATCGACTCATTCGATTTAAGGGGCTTAGTTCCCTCGACACACTACTCCGCTCTGCTCGGTTCCACCGACTTGACTCAGCACCTCTTAGTGGGCTAGGTCCCTAAGGCCTAATGGATTACATATTTTGTGGGCTAGCGTCATAATTGGTATAGCACGTAGGATAACATATAGGTTGTCAGGGCATGTGGGGCAGTATAATTATACTAATACAGGATATGGGTGATGTGACTATTTGATACGACAGAGATGCAACAATGCGACATTTCTCTTACTATGATATGATGTCTAATTAATAAAGAGAGAATGTCACTTTAGCGGTATTAGAAAAGGTGTCTGCCCTTGCAGGCACAGGACGTGAACATACGTATGCGCACTTACATTTTTCCACTACTATTCATCTATATTTTTTCCCTTGAAGACTAACTTGAGAGTTAGAGTGGCCAAGCTAGAGCACCCTTGGCCTTCCTTCTAACGCTCTGTTTCCCTCCCCTCTTTCCACACTCTTGCATGTGTTGTTGACCGAAGTCTTCTTCCACCTTCGGCTCCCTCCTCTAGGTCCTTCCTAGAAGTTCGGTCATCCCATCAACACAAAAGCTAGCTCACAGTGGTTCATCCATTAGCTATTTCAGTCAGGAACAAATTTGACACCATCAATGAGAATATACAGTCTTGAACTGAGACATTAAGATGGATGACCCGTTGTCATCACCATAACACAAGAAGATCTCAATATACTTGTAGCAATCGAAGTGAAATAAGCATTACAAAAACAACAAATGATGAACCCTCACCTTCAAAGATACAAGCGACATCAATCGAGAGACTTCAAGCGCTCGACAAGAGGTCTAGGCCATTGTAGCAGTCTGAATTCCCTCAGGCCCTGATTCAGACACTCGTAGAAGTATCCACAAGACATGAGCAATCTTTGGAGTCCTCTATAGGAGAAATGCCTCCCCGAGACCCTCTTCGAGGCAAAGGCCCCACTATTGGTAGTTCTAAGGATTTCCCGGGTACTCATTTTCCTTGGAGCATCCTTGAAGACAAATTAGCCCACCATTTCCAACCATTATAGATCGAGGAATACAGAGGACCAACCGACTTGGAAGATCACCTTTGTAAATTCGACAATGCAACCATGTTGCATCACCATTAAATGCCAAGTCTTCTTGACAACATTCTTGGGCTCAGTTTAAAGGTGGTTCAACTGACTTCCCACCTCCCCCATTTGGTCTTTTGAAGACTTCAAGACTGACTTTCTTCATCATTTTACCAATAGTCGGAGGTACTACAAGACTCTGCTCAATCTATTTACCCTCAAGCAGAGGCCAAATGAAATGTTGAAAGAATACATTAACAGTTTAATAAAGTTGCTTTGGATGTTCACTTGACAACCTCATAAGTGCTAGTGAGTGCTTTCTTATAGGGGCTAATAGAGGGAGACTTCTTCAGTTATCTAGTGAAGAAGTCCTCAACATATTTTGACTACTTGTTGGGCTAAGCGGTCAAGTATGTCAACATGGAAAAAGTTTAGTTTGCAAGAAAAAAGACAGTCATGCTCCAACCTCCGCATCTATTCAGTCTAAACACAAAGCTCTCTTGCCACCCTTACACAATAGAGAGTCACGCCCAAGTCATCATCCATCGGCCGGGGGGGGGGGGGGGGGGGGGGAAAAGGCTATGCAGACTGTGGAAGTAGCCTCGAGGAAGACTGTCAAGCCATGTTGATGGTTTCCCATCTTCTATGCCCATCATTATACGAAGGGACATTCTACTCAAGAATGTCACTAGTATGCTTGAGAGTTTCGATGAGTTATTGATCAGCGCTCATTGAATTGAAGTTCTCCTTCTCGAATCACTCAAAGGCAGAGTGGTCATTCGGCTCCTGACCCTTCTTGGTGTTCTCCTTTCCCAACCACTCAGCGAGAAGATGCACCCCGACAGTTAGATTGTTAAACTTGCTCTCCATCCAACAGAGCCTGAGAACCCCCCCACCCCCCCCTTGGTCTCGTTAAAAAGAAAACAAAAGCAACACTGCCTAAGGGGATGTTTATATGATCGCTAGAGGCCCCACATATGAAGATTCACATTGAGTATGAAAAACTCACTGTCGGCGGTTTGAGAACTACGAGGTCAACTCTGGCACAGTGTAGCAAGAAGGCACACAGATTGTCTTTGGGCCTCAAGACCTCAAGGGAGTAGAAGCTCGTCGCGAATATAATATACCTTAGTCGCCAAGGGCACCATAGCTTACTACAACGTGTTCAGGGTTTTCATAAACATGGATAGCTCAATCAATATCATTTTCAAGAAAGTCTTTGATTAATTGTAGATTGATAGGGAAGATCTTCACCCTATGACAACTTTCTTATTCAAATTTATTGGATATGAAGTACAACCGCTCGACCAAGTCCGTCTAGCAGTATCTTTCGATGGACTCGGTGCTCCTCTTTCACCATAATGGATGCCCCTCCGCTTATAATGTTATCTTATAGAGACCTGTCTTGAATGAATTCTGAACCGTGGTCTCCATCTTTCATCAGAAAGTCAAGTTCCCCATGGACGACTAAGTTGGGGAAGTAAAGGAGACCAAGTGGTTGCCAAGAAATGCTATGTGGACATGTTCAAGAATAACTCTTGTTGGACCGTTGTGCCTGGCTAGAAGGGGGATTGGATAGCCCTGTAAATACAAAAATGCAACCCTTCTCGAACTCTTAAACTAACACTTGCATAAATAAAGTAAACAATAAAACATAAAGGAAGTAAAAGGCAGACAGAGATTTACTTGGTTACAACCGGGGAGGTTGTTAATCCAAGAAAGATGAAGCACTAGTATCTCCTTCAGGCGGAGAAGCCTTTTACAGTGTTTAAGCACAGAAATAGAGGCTTAACTATAAACTAAAGCACACAAGTGTTGGAATTACAATTCGTGAGTTCGTTGAAAAGCTTCTGGACCAAAGTTATATTTATAGCTTTTGTCGGGGCGCCCCGAAGGGTTCCGGACGCCCTGAGGGGATAAAACTATATCCCCAATGTTCAAATCGAGTCAAATCTCGATCTGGTCAAATATTGACTTCCAGGTGCCCCGGTACGGTCCGAGCGCCCAGGCGAGAAAGTCAACCTCATTGACTTTTTTCAGCCCGGGTCTTTTGCTTCAGCTCCGTTCGCCTCAGACCGAGTCTTCCGCTTGCTTGGGTGATCTCTGCCATCCAGAATAGGGCTCACCCGAACCCAACTTCTGATCTTCTCGAGCAGGCTTCCGCTCCAGCTTCTCGTCTCTCGGAATGGCCGCGTGGTTCCTTCTCGTCCGCTAGCGTACTCATCTATAGTCGTCGTCCCTCAGTCGCACCCCTTGCCGACCTTCTTGCTAGCTGCGTCTCTTGCTCCTCGAGCAATCTTCCGCTCCGGCTTCTCGTCCCTCGGAACCACCGCATGCTTCCTTCTCATCCGCCGGTGTACTCTTCCGCAGCGTCTCGTCCCTTGGACGCACCGCGTGCCGTCCTTCTTGCTAGCTGCGTCTTCCGCTCTACTACCTGTGCTCCTAAGCTCCTGCACACTTAGACACAAGGTTAGAAACACACAGGAACTAACTTAACTTGTTGATCACACCAAAACAACCTTGGGATTCCAACAATCTCCCCCTTTTTGATGCGATCAACCCAAGTTAAGCTAGGGTTAAAATAGACATAAAAATAAACAATTTATATTGCAATAAGGTGCAACAATATAGAAAAATTAAATTTCAAAATTTTTTTAATTTCTACCTCCCCCTAGACTTATACTTTTTCTTCTCCCCCTTTGATCACATAAAAATTGGGGTTGCAAGAAAAATCTTTAGAAAAATTATAAAAATCTATTTCAATGAATTTTTTTTTTTGGAAAATATTTCTAAGTCAAGGAAAATTTCTAAGTCAAAAATAACTTTTGAAAAAATTCTTAAGTTTTCGTCATCAAGAATTAAGAACTTTCTAATCCGAAAATTTTATGAAAGAAGTTTTTAAAAAAAATTTGAGAACATTTAGAAATTTTTTTTTCTATGTATTTATTTATTTATTTTTAATTCTAATGGTATTATCAGAAAGTTTTAAATTTCCATTTTAATTTATTATAACTTCTCAAATCACACTTTTTCATATTTAAAGCGACCAATATTAAACATGCAAAAAATTGTATCATGTTAATTTCTACTATTAGTTTGTCGAGATTCTTTAATTGACAAGCTATTTCTTTTAACTTAATATTTTTTGTTATATTTTGAATTTCTAATTCACAAAAATATTTTGATAATGTAAATTCTAACTTGATAAAAGTTTTCGACAATATAATTTGTAAAACATCTTTCGGCAATGTTTCTACTTTGCAAAATTCGTTTGAAAAAATATTTTGTAATTTGTAGAAATATGTTGTCATAAATTCTAATTTGCAAAAATCTGTTGATAGTAGATTTTCTTATTCGAAAAACTCTTTCGATGATATTTTGATTGAATCACTCACTTTCGATGATATTTTGATTGAATCACTCAATTGATCAGAAGTTGAAGTCCATACCTGACTTACCTTCTTGGCTGTTGATTCTCCCCCTGTTAAATTGCTTTCTTCCGAAGATTCTCCCTCTTCATTGATGCTCATTGAAGAAGAGCTTTCTGTGTCTTTGGGATGAAATTCGGCTATTGGGGCTGTCGCGACACTTACCTCGGTTTCGGACTCTTCTGACGATGGATCAGTGTTGGATTCAACTTTGACTTGTTCTTCATAGATCTTTAAGAACTTTTTCCAAAGTTCTTTTGTGCTTTTATATTCGCCAACTCTATTGAGATCTTCATTTGGTATTACGCTTAGAATGTGAAATTCTGCCCGGGCATTTGCCATATACTCGTTACGTTGCTTCTCGTTCTAGAGGCATTTATCGAGTTCTTCTCCATTCGTCGTCTTTGATGCTTCAAAACCAGATTCCATTATTAAACAAATACCAAAACCAGTGTTTAGATATACCTCCATTTGTTTCTTCCATAAAGAAAACTCCCCCTCGAATGCTGGTGGATAGATGCTATCTCCGGCCATCGTTTTGTTGCTTCAGACGGTGGTTAGTCCTTCTGAGGCGTTTTGGCTCTGATACCACTTGTTGGACCGTTGCGACCGGCTAGAAGGGGGGGTTGGATAGCCCTATAAATACAAAAATGCAACCCTTCTTGAACTCTTAAACTAACACTTGCATAAATAAAGTAAACAATAAAACATAAAGGAAGTAAAAGGCAGAAAGAGATTTACTTGGTTACAACCGGGGAGGTTGTTAATCCAAGGAAGATGAAGCACTAGTATCTCCTTCAGGCGGAGAAGCCTTTTACAACATTTAAGCACAGAAATAGAAGCTTAACTCTAAACTAAAGCACACAAGTGTTGGAATTACAATTCGTGAGTTCGTTGAAAAGCTTCTGGACCAAAGCTATATTTATATATTTGGTCGGGGTGCCCCGAAGGGTTCCGGGCGCCCTGGGGGGATTAAACTTTATCCCCAACATTCAGATCGAGTCAAATCTCAATCTGGTCAAATATCGACTTCCGGGCGCCCCGGTACGGTTCGGGCACCCTGGACTGTTCCGAGCACCCCGGGCGAGAAAGTCAACCTCGTTGACTTTTTTCAGCCCAGGTCTTCTGCTCCGGTTCCGTTCACCTCAGACCGAGTCTTCCGCTTGTTTGGGTGATCTCTGCCATCCGGAATAGGGCTCACCCGAACCCAACTTTCGGTCTTCTCGAGCAGGCTTCCGCTCCCACTTCTCGTCCCTCGGAATTGCCACATGGTTCCTTCTCGTCCGCCAGCGTACTCATCCGCAGTCTTCATCCCTTAGTCGCACCCCTTGCCGACCTTCTCGCTAGCTGCGTCTCTTGCTCCTCGAGCAGTCTTCCGCTCCGGTTTCTCGTCCCTTGGAACCACCGTACGCTTCCTTCTCGTCCGCCGGTGTACTCTTCCGCAGCGCCTCGTCCCTCGGACGCACCGCGTGCCGTCCTTCTTGCTAGCTGCGTCTTCCGCTTGACTACCTGTGCTCCTAAGCTCCTACACACTTAGACACAAGGTTAGAAACACACAGGACCTAACTTAACTTGTTGATCACACCAAAACAACCTTGGGATTTCAATAACTCCGACAAGGCCCACAAGACTCAGGGGTTGATGTACAAGTAATGCAGGATGTACCTGTATCCCGGTTAACTGATGATCAAGAAAAAGTATAAATCCATCTCGATCGGCCAAACGGAGTCACCTGAATTATGATAGATCTCCATTCAGAACTTAATCAGGACCTAATTGTATGTCTCTCACACAATCAGGATGTCTTCGCATGGTCGGCTTAAGAAGTCACCAACGTGTCCCCGACTGTGATGAAGTATCGACCCAACACCCTCCTAAATGCTTGGCTAATCAAATAGAAGAAGAAAATTTTAGATCCAAACAGAATAAAATAATTCAAGCAAAGATCCATAAGTTATTGGAAGTCGATCGCATTTGAGAGGTTCAATTCCCAACTTAGCTCACCAACGTGGTGTTGGTTCCCAAACTGGGGAACAAATAATAAGTCTATGTTGATTTCAAAGACCTCAACAAAGCTTACCTGAAGGACTGCTATCCTCTTCCTCGTAGACCCGACCCCGGGCCGGGTCTGGCCCGGACCCGGCCCGGGCTCGTAACCGGGTTAACGGGTCGGTTGCCCGTTGACCCGGTTCGCCGGGTTGAACCGGAACCGGCCCGGCAAGTTGCCGGGCCGGTTCCGGTTCATTGGTTGTAAAACCGGCGAACCGCCGGTTAACCGGCGGGTTGAACCGGCGAACTGCCGGTTAACCGGCTGGTTGAACCGGCGGTTCAGCTGTAATTTTTTTTTTTGTTTTTAAACAGCTTGAACCGCCGGTTAACAGATTGTTCATAGCCGTTGGAACCGCCGGTTAACCGGCGGTTCGTAGCCGTTGGGAGGATTTTTTGGGTATTTTTTTTCAACGGTTAGGATCATTTGATCATTTTTTATCAATGGTTATGATTTAGTGTCCGTTACTATCAAAACTCTATAAATAGAGAGTTCATTTCATCATTTTTCACACACATCTTCTCTACTCTTAATCTCATTTTCATATTCTCTAATCGCTACACGCTTTCGTTTTCAATTTTCAATTACAATGGAAGGAGGCCGCGGAGGTGCATCATCTCGAGCTCGGAAGGGAAAGCAAATAATGAATCCGCGGGAGGAGGACCCCAATATTCAATCCACCGATGATGAGATCGAGCATCTTCCGAATCCGACATCCGAAACACAAGGAGGTACCGATGCAATTACTTCTAAGGTTCGGGAACTTCCTCCTATAAAGTCTTCTATTTTCACTAAACATTTTGAGAAGGTCACTCTTCCGTCGGGAGAAATGCGTGCAAAATGTAAGCACTGCAATGCTTCCTACAAATTCCAAGCCGGCGGCGACTATGGGTCGTTGAAACGACATGTAGAAACGAAGCACCCGACAGAATATGGACTCGACCGTTCTCAAACACAATTATCAAGATTTTCTTTAACTAGCGGTAATACCAATTCCGGTTTATTTTTATATTCGGATAATAAATTAAGAGAATCATTAGCTAAATTTGTTTCCGTAGAACATCTTTCTTTTAGTTTTGGATCTAAATGCACATTTGAAGATTTTTGTAAAGAATCTCTTAATCCATGTGCTAAACGTGTTCCTAGGACTACACTTACTTGTACAATTAAAAAATTAGTAAAACAAGGAAAAAAGAATTTAATTGATGAATTTAGTAAATTAGATAATAAAGTTTCTTTATGTTCCGATATTTGGAGTGATCATTGGCAAACACATTCGTATATGGGTGTGACTTGCCATTAGATCGATAACTCTTGGAACCTCCAAAAAAGATTATTAGCTTATAGACTTTTTGATGAATCACATAATGCTCATAATATCGCACAATTATTATGTTTAATTTTAGAAGAATATGGTTTAACTCATAAAATATTTTCAATATCATTAGATAATGCTAGTTCTAATACCGCTTGTATAGATGATCTAAAATTTGTTTGTCAACCTATTATTAGAGGTTTATTTTTTCATATTCGTTGTGTATGTCATGTTTTAAATTTATGTGTTCAAGATGGTTTAAAAATTTTAGAAAGTTATATTAAACCAATTAGAATTGTAATTTCTTATTTATGGTCTCATCCATATATAATGAAACAATGGGGTAGGTTTTGTAAAATTAATGGAATGAGACCTAAAAAATTTCCACGTGATGTACCAACACGTTGGAATTCAACATACCGATTATTACAAGATTCATTTCAATATAAAGAATTATTATGTTCATTTTTTGCACAAAACACTAATACTAATATATATTTATTTTCACAACAATGGAATATTTGTAGTAGTATTTGTGAAATTTTAAAAGTATTTAATGATGCAACCGAACAACTTTCCGATGTTTATTATCCCACTGCTCAATTAGTTTTAGAAAATTTTTCTAATATAGTATTAGTTTTAAATGAACATATTAATAATGAATCTTTATCTCCTTGCATCTTAGCTATGAAAACTAAATGGGAAAAATATTTTTATTTAATTCCTGAAATTTATTTAATTGTATTTTCTTTAGATCCTAGATTTAAATTAGAAGTTTTATAAGAAATGTTAACTTTATATTATGACACTTTAATTCAAATTAAAGATTCTTCTTCCCCTGATTCAGTTAATATTATATATAATGTTAGAATTTATTTATATGACATTTATAATCAATATTATATAAAATATGGAACACAAATTAATATTTCTGAAATTCAACAAACTACTAGTAGTAATTTAAAACTTACAAAAGCACAACTCTTATTAAAAGAACGACAAAAAGTCCACGAGGATCCTCAAGTTCCACACAGGAACTTGAGAATTATTTTACGACTTCTTTTGATTTTAATGAAGCAGATAGCGAAAACTTCGATATCTTAAAGTGGTGGTCACAGAAGGCTCAAAGCTTTCCCGTTCTCTCCGTGATCGCTAAAGAAATTTTAGCTTGTTCAGTGTCAACTGTTGCTGTGGAGCAGACGTTCAATGTTGGCGGCAACATATTAGATGAACGATGATCAACTTTGTCTCCCGACTCATTGGAAGTCCAAGCATTACTGGACGATTGGACCAGAGCGGAGAAAAGAATCCAAGGAATGCAACTTTCAGATGACGAAGTTGAAGATTTTGATACTGAAGGAACAAATACGACAGGAACAGGAAATGGAAGTGAATGAAAATGTAAAAGGATAAAAATGTAAAAGAACTACGTGAGCTTTGATTCCCCTAAAGGGATACGTAGGCAACTTAAATAAGTGCAAGCCTTTTTTTCAATAAATTTTAATTTCTAATTTTTAATTTTTAATTTTTAATTTTTTTTAACATATTAATCTTGAACCGTGGCGAACCGTGACGAATCATGAACCGAACCGTGAACCGGCGGTTCTGAACCGTGAACCGTAACCGTCTTGGATGGTTAAGGTTAAGGGTCGACCTGCCTGGAACCGTCGAACCGACGGTTCCGAACCGTGGTTAGGTCTACTTCCTCGTATCGACCAGCTAGTAGATTCAACTTTGGGGTGTGAACTCATCTGTATGTTGGATGTCTATCAAGACTATCATTAATTCTTCTAGTTCCTAAAGATCAAAAAAAGATCAGTTCCATCACCTATGACAAAACATTTTGCTATAATGTTATATTGTTTAGACTTAAAAAATGCATAGGCAACCTATCAATGGCTCATGGATTGAATCTTTAAGAATCAAGTCAGGAGAAACATTGAGGTGTACATAGATGATTTCCTAATCAAGACCACCCGAGCTAAGAATTTAATCTCAGATGGGAAAGAAACTTACAACACATTGAGACGATATGAGCTCAAGTTGAATCCGAGCAAATGCTTATTTGGATTCAAAAGTGGTCGATTTCTCTGCTATATAGTGATTGGGCAAAGAATTGAAGTCAACCCAGAGAAGATTCGTGCACTCCAGAATATGTCTTCTCCCCAAATCTTAGAGAAGCATAAAGGCTAGTCGGTCGGATCATTACTCTCTTGCAATTCATCTCCCGATTGGCCGATTAGAGTCTCTCATTCTTTAAAGTGCTTCACAAAGCCTCCAAATTCTAGTGGGATGAAAGTTACAACAGAGCTTTCACCAAACTTAAGGAATACCAGCTTCCTTGCCACTTCTTTCCAAGCCAATAGCAGGATAGAGGTTGGGTGTATCTATCTGCTGCTGAGGGAGCAATCAGATCTGTCTTGATACGACAAGAGGGTAATGTACAACATTACATGTATTTTTCAAGTCATTTATTGAAAGATGTCAAGTGCAGAAATATAACCTTGGAGAAACTAGCCTTAGGGTTAGTCTTGACAGTTCGCTGATTGAGGCCTTACTTTCTATCTCACCTGATCACGGTCCTCACCGACAACACTCTTGGTCATGTATTAACTAATCCAGAGACTTTAACGAGATTGATCAAGTGGACTACAGAACTGAGTAAATATGATATACAATATCAGTCTTAGATAACCATCAAGGCTCAAGCTTTAGCTGATTTCTTAACTAAAGTTCACTATCAAGAAGTGGAGGGTACATGAAAAATCTATGTTGACGGATCATCCACTCGGTAATGCAGCAGCGTTTGGATACCGTTAATCTCTCCCTGGGAGGATGTGCTCCAACTCTTCATTCGATTGAACTTTCGAGCATCCAATAATAAAGTTGAGTATGAGGCTTTGTTCGCGGGCCTTCAAGCAACAAAGAGAGTTGGGGCTTCTCGAGTCAACGTCCACTCGAATTCTCCACTGGTTGCTTAATAGTTGGATGGAAGTTTTGAAATCAACAATGACCGACTAAAGCAGTACGTTGAGGCTTTCAATAAATTGAGAGCTAATTTCTAGAGGTTATTCTTCAAAAGATCCCTCAAACAAAAAATCAAAAGGCGGAGGAGCTAGCCAAAATAGCTAGTTCATTGACTACTTGGATTTTAGATGACTCGGTCACTCATACCCTTCTGATTGCTCATATTGATCAACAAGAGAGATAGGAGGAACAAATCAATTGGCATATCCCACTCATTTCTTTCCTCCAGAAAGGAATTTTGCTAGCCGACTGAGAGTAGGCTTGTGTTGGTTGATACTCAGAATATCATACTGGTTCCCTTGTACAAAAATTTTGTATAAGTCCTGAACCATTCCGAAAATTTTAAAATAAAAATTTCTCTATTAATTTTCCCTTCATGGTTGGTTATAATAGGAAATTTTATAAATTAAAATCTCTCTTATTAAAACATGTGGATGATTTCCAAAAAGAAAATTTTTCTTTAAAATTAAAATCTTCCTTTCAATCTACAAATAAGAAAAAATATCAAAAATTTTCTTAATCTTTTGTAGAAACTATAATAGGAAAGATTTAATTTTAAAACTCTCTTTTAAATCATGAAGATGGTTATAAAAAAGGAAAGTTTTATCAAAAATTAAAATCTTCCTTTTAACTACAAATAAGGAAAGATATCAAACCTTTCACTTAATCTTTTGTAGAAAGCTATAAAAGGAAAGATTTAAATTTTTAACTCTCTTTTAAAACTATGGTATCCACATAAGAAAAGATTTTTAAAATAAAATTCTTTTATTTTATATGGCCATCCACACCAAGCTTGGGCTCCAAGCTATGGCCGACCACCCTACTTGGCTCAAGCCTTTTGGCTTGGCCGACCCAAGCTTGGGTTCCAAGCTTGCTTGGCCGGCCACCTAAGGGTGGGTAGGAAGTGGGTATTTGGTGGGTATAATACTTTATAAATAAGAGGCTACGATAGGGACCGAGACGAGGAATTAGTTTTGGTTTCCCGATGAAATTAAGCTTCCCGTGTTCGCCCCAAACACCTAACTTAATTTCATCAATAATAATTCATACGACTAAAGAATTATTATTAAACTACCGCACTAATCCCAAATTACATTTTGGGCTCCTTCTTATCATGAGTGTGTTAGTCTCCCTATGTTTAAGATACAGAATGCCCACTAATTAAATGAGTTACTGACAACTCATTTAATTAGTATCTAGCTCCAAGAGTAGTACCACTCGACCTTATCGTCATGTCGGACTAAGTCCACCTGCAGGGTTTACATGACAATCCTTATGAGCTCCTCTTGGGGATATCATCAACCTAGATTACTAGGACACAGTTTCCTTCTATAATCAACAACATACACTATAAATAATATCATTTCCCAACTTATCGGGTCTATTGATTTATCGAACTAAATCACACCCTTTGATAAGTCAAAGAAATAAATACTAGATATATGTGCTTGTTATTATATCAGGATTAAGAGCACACACTTCCATAATAACAAAGGTCTTATTCTTTTATTCAGCCAGTATAAAAAGAACTTACCTTAAATGGTCCAGCTCAATACACTCTGAGTATACTAGTATAATTTTATAGTTAAGATAAACTAATATCAAATTATACTACGACTATTCCAATGGTTTGTTCCTTTCCATCTTAGTCATGAGCTACTGTTTATAATTTATAAGGAATTGATAACATGATCTTTTATGTGTGATACCACACACTATGTTATCTACAATATAAATTAATTGAACAACTATACTTAGCATATAAATGTAGACATTTGACCAATGTGATTCTTTATTTCAAAATAAATGTTTACAAAATGCTAGGCTTTTATTATACATTCTAATAGCTTGAATACTCAAAAGGAGGGTCGCTCGCTTCACTTTGATTGGAGACAATTTGTACAAATAGACTTTCTCTCGCCCTTTGCTTAAATGCCTCAACCCAGAATATGAAGAATATGTCATGCAAGAAATCCATAAAGGCTACTGTGGAAACCATGTTGGGGGTCGAACGCTCACTCAGAAGGAATTATTGATTGAGTATTTTTGACCAACCTTGCAAGATGACACTGCCCGATTCGACTCCACCTGTGTTTATTGTTAGAAACATCAACATATTTCTCATAACCCGATCAAACTCCTGAGGACTTCTATTGTTTTTTACCCCTTTGATCAACAGGGGATGGATATTGTGGGGATGGAACTCCTCAGGACTTCTATTGTTTTCTACCCCTTTGATCAATAGGGGATGGATATTATGCGGATCGAACTCCTGAGGACTTCTATTGTTTTCTACCCCTTTGATCAATAGGAGATGGATATTGTGGGTCCTTTCTTGATCAGGTCCAGTTAGAAGGAATTCCTTGTAATGGTGGATTACTTTTCTAAATGGGTGGAGGCCGAAGCTCTAGCTCGGATAACAGAAGATGCAATTATGAAATTCTTATGAAGGAGCATCATCTGTCTGTATGGTCTCCCCCATAAACTTGTCTCCAATAATGATCACCAGTTTCAAGGTCGCAGGTTCATAGAATGGTGTGAAAGTTTTGACATTCATTAGGCATTCACCTTAGTTGCCTATCCTCAAAGCATCGATTAAGCTCAAGTGGTCGATCGAGAGATAATTTGGGTGCTTAAGATTAAGCTTGATTATGTCAGAGGCAACTAGGTAGAAGAACTACCAAACATCTTGAGGTTCAGACCACTCCTAAAGAGAGCATCAGAATGACACCCTTCCATCTGGTCTATAGAGGGAAAACTATTGTTCTAGTCGAGATAGGCGAGGAGTCCTCTTAGCAAAGCCTCTATGATCAAAACAATCCCAATCGATGACTCCTTGAGTTGGACCTGATAAGTGAAACTAGAGAAAGATCAGTCTCTTGGCTCACATCAGACTGACAGAGAATGTGGTAGACTTACAATAAGAGAGTTATCTTCCGTGCATTTCTAGTCGGCAACTTGACTTGGATGAAGGTCAAGCCTATTGAAATGTTAGCAAATTGGATCTTCAATGGGGAGGACCTTATAATATCATTTACAAATTATAGTCAAGAGCTTACTATTTATAGGATCCCAAAGGGAAGGAGCTCGACCTAATATCTCCCTCAAAGCTCATCTTCTAGTCTCGAACCATATCCATCAGCAATTATCCTTTTCAGGGTTCAATCTCTTCCAACTTGGACATAGTCGGGATTGAGCTCCTATCTTTTAGTCTTGGACCATCTCTATCAGCAATTGTCCTTTTCAGAGTCAAATCTCTTCCAACTCAAACATAGTCGGGATCGAGATCCTATCTTCTAGTCTCGAACTGGTTCCATCACCAATTGCCCTTTACAAGATTTAATCTTTGCCAATTCAAATGATACGAGTTATGATAGATCAGTCGAGTGAATGAAGGAGGGGATCAGGTTAAGAAAGATAGGAAGGATATATTGTCGGCCAACTGCAGGCTGAGCGAATATTCAGGTACTTATACATGCTCGGACAGGCAAAGCCTGTCCGAGCTCCATGCATTCATATATGCTCCGCCGGGCAAAGCCCGCCCGAGCATAAAGATATTTAGCCTTATATAATATTCCCAGTATCTTACCGGCCGACCGCAGGCTAAGTGAGCGCCCCCGTGCTTATACATGCTCAGCCGGGCAAAGCCCGCCCAAGTATGAATGCATTTAGCCTTATATAATATTCTCAGTATATTACTGGCCGACCGCAGGCCGAGTGAGTGCCCCCGCGCTCATACATGCTCGGTCGAGCAAAGCTTGCCCAATTATAAAGGAATTTAGCCTTATATAATATTCTTAGTATATCACCGGCCGACCACAGGCTGAGCGAGTATCCACACGCTCATATAAGCTCAGTCGGGCAAAGCTCGCCCGAGCATAAAGATATTTAGCCCTATATAACATTCTCATCATCTTACCGACCGATAGCAGGCCGAGCGAGCGCGCTAGCGCTCATATATGTTTGGTTGAGAAAAGCCTGCCCAAGTATAAAGAAAGGATCAACAGAAGGTATTCTTAACAGCATATACGGTCAGCTTGATTGATCGACCAAGATATATTCATCAGGAAGCACTCTTAACAGTATATACGGCCGGCTTGATTGATCGGCCGAGATATATTTAGCAGGAACCACTCTTAACAGTATATACGACCGCTTGAACGACTGGCTGAGATATATTCAGCAGGAGTTATTCTTAACAGTATATATGACCGGCTTAAACTGTCGGCCAAGACATATTTCACAAAAGGTATTCTGAACAAATACGCGACCGGCCTAAACGACGAGCCAAGACATATTCAACAGGGGGCATTCCTAACAGTATACACGGTCGTCTTAAATGATCGGCCGAAACATGCTGAACAGAATATTTGGTGGGAAATATCTTCTAGAAGCTTCTTTAATTATGATAATGTGTTATAAAGATAAAACGGGTACATCTGGGGTACAGAAAAGATTCCTTAAAGGATTATTGCACGAAGTATAGAATATGACTTCATCTCCTGACAAACTCTAACAAACCGGGGAGCACGTCACGACTACGGAGGTCACGTGAGTGGTATAAAAAGGGGGATCTTCTCCGTTGGCAAGGTACGCAAGTTTTAGCATCAGAAGTTTGTTTTCACTTCAGTTACTGTTCTTCTTCTTCTACTTCTTCTTCTTTCATCTTGGAGAGGAATTGACTTGAGCATCGGAGGGCCTAACTAGGGATTCCCACCCCGGTCTTAGGTCACTAACGCTTTGTTGGCTCGTCTCATTGTGCATAGGAGCGTGGAGAAGTTTCTTCAGATCATCGAAGTTCATCTTCATCGGAGGTCATCATCATTCATCAGAACCAGCGCTCATCTCTGCAGATCTTAGACAGGATCAAATTTGGTGCTATTTGTGGGAATCTATTCACCTGGATCTGAGACTATCACTAGTAGAATTTTCTTGATTTACTTCACATATTCACAGAAGTCGTAGATAGATAATTACCGAAGTAGACGCACATGAAGTAATAGGATATTATTTTACTTCGTTTTATCACCGAAGTCGTATCTAGGAAAAAAGTGAAGTCTTTGACCGGTTCAAGGAGGCAAAACCGATTCAGATTTGAACCAATATTGAAGTAAAAAAGCATCTTTTACTTCGTTTATTTTGTAAAGTGCTGAAGTAATCGATGATATATAACTTTACGTTTACATTGATTGCTAAAGTAAAAAAAAAAATATCTTTTACTTTATTGGTTATGTAACGTGCTGAAATAATAGATGATATGTAACTTCACAATTTATATTGATTGATGAAGTAAATATATTCTATAACTTAGTCATAATTTTTATTTATTAAAGTATTTGGTATTATGTTACTTCATAATTTACATTATTGATAAAGTAATTGATTGTCAAAACTTCATTATTTTGTATTATACTAAAGTAATTGATAAGAAACGACTTCGCAATTATTAAACTGTGATAAAGTAAATGTTATATTTGACTTTGACACAATTTTAATGTGACAAAGTAAAAATATATTTTTCACTTTATCAAAATTAAACTATATATATATATATAAATAATTAGATCCATATAAAATGACAAATTCCTTAACAAGCAATAAATTTATCCACCAATCCACAAGTCAAAAGTGTTTCCACAAGTACATATATATATATATATCCAAAAATCCATAATGTAAAATAAAATAGTTATCCAAACATACACGACCCATTTAGGTACCTACAAACTAGTAGATGAATTTGCTCTATTCACTTTTGACTTCATCATATTGAGATTAGTTGCAATTTTAATTCTTGATGGTTCTGCAAATTTTTATATAAAAAAAATACAAAAATACATTAGATAATGAATATCCAAAATGAAATAACAAAACTAAGCATATGTCATAACGAACCTAAATATTCTCCAACCCATATAAGAGTTATAAAGATCTTAAATAATATAATTTAAAAGGAAAAAACAGAATAGACAAGCATATACATGCAACAATTTTAATAGATGGCTAATATGGACAAGCATATGCATGGACAACAAAGCATGATGAACACTTATGCATCTAATGAATCACTTCCTCATCAAATTAGTATTGGAACTATGTTTAACGTGGTATTTCTTCTTTATGATTGTAAATATATTTGCAAGATACAGAGCCTTTCTAGGCAAGGATCTAGTAATACATATTGATTACAATTTGGTTTGCTTAGTTATCCATGGGCTAAGGAACTAAACAAAGAAAATTTGTATTGGAACTCATCACATCCATTATATATCATAAAGAAGAAACTCACCATCTTCTCCAACTGTGGATTTTCACATTCAACTATTTCTTTCATATATCTTATCACATAATATCCACATTCAACAAAACCACTTTGTTTTAGAGTATCCTATAATGTAATTAAAAAAATTAATGCAACAGTTATAATCCAAATAATAAGAACTATCAATTCATGTCTTATTACATATGTACAATACATACCGTCAATTGCTTAAAATCTGGTGCTTTATCAGTTCCCTTCAAGGCATTGTACATCTTGACCCCGCTACATTTTAAAAAGTAAAAAAGTTATTTTTTTTCATATTTATAAGTGAATGCATTCAAAATCAACATAATTTACTACATACTTGGTCACTATAATTTTCCATGCATCGTCTCAATTTCTATTAGACATAGAGTCCAATAAATATTTCATATTTTTATCTTCATTAGCGATAGTCAAGTTCCAATGGCACTTGCAAAAATAAAAATATAACATTGACTAATATGTAATAAGAATTGATAAATAAATAAAATCTTACATAGTGTTGTATGGGATGAGGCACATGTTGTCTCTACACACTGCTTCCAACTGGTCAGCAATATGTTGTGATAGGTCATAACCATTTTTGTCAAGTGGGCATGTAGGTATATTGCTAGGATCCACAAATGAAATATTATCAGCCCTGTCTTCTTCCCTCAAACATTTGTAGAGGCGACTGCGCTGAAATATTACATAACTTAGTTATAAATGTTTCATAGTATGGACAAGTTCTTCTAAATAAAATAAGAAATATGCAAAACAAATATACCCAATGTACACCAAAATGTATCGGACACCTATCTCTTTCATCTCCATAAAATGCAAGATATCTTCTCTTAGCAACCATATGTTTTTAGGCCATCTAAAAAAAGTACCCTCAAACTTTATGTATATGCTTTCCGGTTCATTCATCAATCTAACAACATGGGAGTAGATATACTTGTATGGTAATATTTTTTCAGTATCCTTGAACTTATCATGCTAACCAAGAATATCCAAAAGAGCAAGTGGTTGCACCCCCTTCTACAATTTAGGAAATAGTAAATCCATTACACCTAATGTCGGCATTATGGTTGTGATACCACTAACAAGCACAGATCAAGAAGATGCATCTTCACTTGTGGAACCAACTACAATGATGTTACAAAAAATAACTTGTCCATGTTCAAAGTTTATAGCAAGCACAAGAATAATCATGAACAAGAGACTCTAAACAAAAAACCTTTGTAACATTAAAAAATTAAAGGAAATATCCACCAAACAAAAAGACTTTTTTTTTTTTCAATTTCGAAGATGGCTGTAACTCACCACTTTTCCTTGGATTCCAAACCACCAACACAATCTAACATGGGAGGGACTTTCACGACGCGGTGAGGCTAAGGATAGATAACTTTTACTCTTGGAACCCTTGTATCAAGTAAGAATTCAGTCAACAGATGTCCAATGCCACAGAGTCTAAGCGGTTGACTCTCCATCTTGAATTCTCATGCAATACATGTAAGAAACATTAGATTCGCATTTGAAGTAGTTGAGTATTCGAGACAAAAGAGTACATATATGCAAGGATAGCTAATGCGCTTGGCAAAATTTGGGCTTTGAGCAATAGAATAAGCAATAAATGTCATCTAAAAATAAATAAAAAATGCATATGCTCCCCCTCATAGTAAAGATAAATAATGCAATATAGAAGAAAATTGACATTCACCTCCGATTTGTGAGTTTCATGGAATGAATCTCACTATATTCTGATCGAGTATTTCGCACTTAATTGCTTAGAAGTATGTATGCCAAGCTTAAGTCTTAAAAGAAAAGCATGTAGCCAGATAAATATTATTGTACTAACGAGTTCGATAACTCTCACGTCAATTGACAAGTTGGGTGGAATAATTAAATCTACTATTTGAGTTGCCAAGAAAAAGAAGATAGGGAATACACAACTTTTGGGGGGACAATTTTTTTTTTTCTTTACTCGAACACAAAGGGGATAAACATGATGATCCCTGTTATGTAATCCGAAAAAAAACACAACAACAACAACACTCTTTTAATCCCCTCCATAGAGAAAAAGAGCAAGAAACAACCTATCCTACCGATTAACTATCTCGATCAAGAAAGAACCGGATTCAGGCTGTGCGATCGTATTTGAGGTAGCGGATCCAGCAAGGACAAAGTACAAAAGCGCTAATGGTCTACGGAAGCGGAAGAGGTGGAGAGAGGGAGAGGCGGTGGTTGCATCGCCTACGCTACCGCTTTCCTTCTCTAGGGGAAGAGAACGGGAAAAAAGAACCGAGGCCGCTAGGTTAGAGAAAAGAACGCGTTGCGCGCTAAGTATTTTGGGTTTTGGGTGCTAAGTATTTTGTTCGGTGTAAGGTAAAATTATCCGATTCATCTTTTTTACTTCAGCATCTATAAATTATAAATTTACAAATATCTTTTTACTTCATCAAATACATTATATGAAAGTAATATACTTAAAAAATGAAGCCCGCAGTTTTTTAAAATACAAAGTAAAATATGCTTTCTTTACTTCTGCAGTGTTATTATCGAAGTTGTTTATTATATACTACTTTAAAATTACTAATTAACAAAGTAACTTGTGTCGAAGTAAAAAGTGATTTTTCTATTAGTGTATGAAGATGGAGGAAGCTGGTAAACCCAATACCATCACTATCTCGCAAGATGATCTAGAGTTGTTCATCAACGTTAGAGTACACAAGATACTACAGCAATAACAACAATAGGGGAATACTAGCGGTATAGTACCGGTGATACCACCTCCGGCGATGTCTGTAACCTCCCATCATCGAGAGAAGGAAATCAAAGGAGGAGATCCGGCTCATCTATTCTCTGCTCCTCTCTCTCTCACTCGTCGTCCTAAAGCTTATTTTCGAATACCTCTGGAATAAGGAGGACGGAGAGCATCCCTTCAGGAATCCTCTGGAGAAACCCCTATAAGGGAAAAGAGAAAGGGGAAGGTAGTAGCTAGTGATAGTTCTCCTGAAAGGATTGTCACTCTATTCTCTCAACGAGTGTTGGATGATCCGTTGCCAAAACACTATCAGAACTTAAATGTCGGAGAATAGTCAGGGACAACTGATCCTGAAGATTATCTTCTCAAGTCTGAGCGCGCAGTGCTTCTTTAACAACTAACTGATGGAGTCAAATGTCAGATGTTTCTTATCACTTTTGGAGGAGCGGCTCAGAGATGGTTTAAGCGATTGCTGGAGAATTCTATTCGTCGCTTCAAGGATTTTCATAAGGTATTCTTGCATCATTTCTCTAGCAATCGAACGTACCACAAAACTCCATGGAGTATATTTTCTTTTAAGCAAGAGCCTAAGGAATCTATCAGATCTTATATTAAGAGATTTAATCAAGTGGTCATTGATGTTCCATCAGCCATTACTGAGATCTTGGTAAGCGTCTTCTCTTAGGGTCTTAATGATAACGATTTCTTCAAGGATTTGGTTAGGAATCCTCCTATCAATTTTGATATATTAATTGAACAGGCTTCTGAATTTATCAATGTGGAAGAGGCTCAAGCTGCTCGTAGGAAAGAAGTTAACGCCCCTGAACCGGTTCCAGCGGTAGCCCGCCCGGGGGACCTACCCAGCCTCCTAAAGGACCTCGGGCAGACCTGCCCCATCGTTATCCCGAGCCATGACCCCAAGTAGTGCAACACGTGAGAGCTCCTCAACAGTTTCCCCAAAGATGGTGCACATACCATCTGGCTAATACTCATAATACGGAGGATTGTTTCACTTTGAAGAATAACAAGCAGGCAATAATCGATACCGTTGGCGTTCTCCAATCCAGAATCGTAGGCAATATCCTCGACAAAACAACCCGCTCAAGATTGAATATTAGCCAAGCGGGTCACAGGTAGGAATATTACCCCTCCCTGTGGTATCAACTCAAGCACCCGACTATGCACAATCAGAGCCATCATCAGCTCGATAGGAAGAAAATCGTAGTAATGTCGCTTGAGGTAACATTAGTATGATAGTAGGAGGACCCACTGATGGTGATTCCAACAGGGCGAGAAAGTCGCACACTCGACGGCTAATAATTCATGTTGTCGGATGTAATGCTGAAAAGGCGGTCAGGCTGGAGATCAGTTTCGAACCCCAAGATTTGGTGGGGGTAGAAGTACCCCATGATGATGCGATGATAATCAAGACTATTATAGCCAATTATAATATTTCATGTACTTTTATTGATACCGGTAGCTCTGTTAACATCATTTTTAAACAAGTTTTTGACCAATTACAGATTGACCCGAGTGAGCTTCAACCTATGATCACTCCATTGTATGGATTTAGAGACAATGAGGTACAACCATTGGGTCAGATAAAATTGGATATATCTCTAGGGGAGGAGCCTCTTATGCGAACTCACTGATCGATTTTCATAGTGGTGGATGACCCATCAGCTCATAATGTCATTTTTGTTGGTTACTACTCGGAATACCATCCTAGTTCTCCTGTACAAAATTTGTACAAGCATAGAACTATCCTAGCTACCCATGTGCTCTACTAAAGTTAAATTTGCATTGCAAATGAAGCTTAACATTATTAATCCAAATTTCCCCTTTAGAAGTTAAACTTGGATTGGGAACGAAACTTAACATTCTTACTCCAAGTTCAACCAATGAGATCTTCCTAAGTTAAACCATATTACAGAAGTTATCAAATATCTATTTCAAATATCGGCTTCTAGGTTAAACATGGCGAGGCACCATACCTTCTTGGGTATGGAATCATCCACCACGTCCTAGACAAAGCCTCACAAAGAAATCGGATATTTAACTTCTTACAGTAAACTAGGTTTAACTATATAGACCTCAATAGAAGCACAATATCGAAACATGAAATTGAAATGAAAATTGATAACAAAAACGATAGCTAAAACCGATAACCTCTTGTGTTTGGTTTTTCAGGATCTATACAAAAGATGAACTAGTTATGATGCGGAAACTAATAACTAGTTATACCTTTTATAGCTTATAGACCTCTTGATCTTCTATTGTATTCCTCTCATTCTCTTGGACGTCGTGTGGGCGACGATCTACCAAGATGAAATCCACCCAAGCCTTTTCTTCTTGCTTCCAAGTTTCGGCCACCAACAACCTCCAAAGGATGATGAGTTTCGGCCACCAACGAATCTCCAAGGGATGCTAGAAAACAATGCCTCCTTTCTCCTCTTCTTCTTCAAGCAAAATCCGACCACCAAACAAGCTCCAAGAGATGATGCCGTCGGCCACCAAAGAGGAAGAGAAGGAGAATAGGGAGGGCCAGCCACGAGGAATAAGAGAGGAAGAATAATAGATGTGTTGTTCGGTGAGGCACCCACTCCACCTCTTTTATATTCCTTGATCTTGGCAAATAAGGAAAGTTTTAAATATAATTAAAACTTCCTTATATTCCTTGCCAATGATTAAAAAGGAAAGTTTTAAAATAAAAAAATTAAAACTTCCTTTTCTTCTTATCATGGCCGGCTATATCTATTGCCTCAAACAAGGAAAGTTTTAAACATAAAATTAAAACTTCCTTATTTGTTTCCGGTAAGAAATTTTAATTAAAAAATTTCTTTCTTTAAATCCCTTGTTGATTGTAAAAGAAAAATTATATAAATTAAAATCTTTCTTTTAAAACATGTGGATGGTTACAAAAAAGGAAAGTTTTATCAAAAATTAAAATCTTCCTTTTAACTACAAATAAGGAAAGATATCAAACATTTCTCTTAATCCTTTGTAGAAAGCTATAAAAGAAAAGATTTAAAATTTTAAAAACTCTCTTTTAAAACCATGGCTTCCACATAAGGAGAGATTTAAAATTTAAAACCTCCTTTTAACCTTAATGTGGCTGGCCACCCTTGCTTGGGCTCCAAGCTAGGGACGACCACAACTTGGCTCCCTTCTTGGTTTGGTTTGGCCGACCCTAGCTTGGGCTCCAAGCTAGGCTTGGCCGACCACCAAGAGGTGGGTAAGAAGTTGGGTTTTGGTGGATATAAGACTTTATAAATAAGAGGCTACAATAGGGACCGAGAGAAGGAATTGGTTTTGGTCTCCCGATGAGCTTGAGCTTCCCGTGTTTGCCCTAAACACCGAACTCAAGTTCATCAATAATATCTCATTCTACTAAAGAGTTATTATTGCACTACCGCACCAATCCCATATTACTATATGAGCTCTTTCTTATCATGAGTGTGTTAGTCTCCCTGTGTTTAAGATATTGAATGCCCACTAATTAAATGAGTTACTGACAACTCACTTAATTAATATCTAGCTCCAAGAGTAGTACCACCCATCCTTATCGTCATGTCGGACTAAGTCCACATGTAGGGTTTACATGACAATTCTTATGAGTTCCTCAAGGGGACATCATCAACCTAGATTACTAGGACACAGTTTCATTCTATAATCAACAACACACCATATAAATAATATCATTTCCCAACTTATCGGGCCTATTGATTTAACGAACTAAATCACACCCTTTGATAAATTAAAGAAATAAATATTAAGTATACGTGCTTGTTATTATATCATGATTAAGAGTATGCACTTCCATAATAACAGAGGTTTTGTTCTTTAATATAGTCAGTATAAAAAGAAACTATCTCAAATGGTCATGCTCAATACACTCATAGTGTACTAGTGTAATTTATTAGTCAAGATAAACTAATACCTAATTACACTACAACCACTCCAATGGTTTGTCCCATTCCATCTTGGTTGTGAGCAACTGTTTATAATTTATAAGGAATTGATAACATGAACTTCTGTATGTCTCCTCATACCATGTTATCTACAATATAAATTAAACGGACAACTACACTTAGCATAAATGTAGATATTTGACCAATGTGATTCTTATTTCAAAATAATTTTTTACAAAAAGTTAGACTTTTAGTATACACTCTAACAATTTTGGGTCGACCGGCCTTGAATGAATTCAGGGCAGTCGTTTCTACTTTCTGTCAGAAAATAAAATTCTCCGTGGATGATCAAATAGGGGAGGTTAAAGGAGATCAAATAATAGTACATAAGTGTTATGTATAGATTGTCGGGACGGAAGCTAATGCCGCCCGAAAAGCTCAAAGGATGGATATCAACGCTATTCATGAAAAGCCGCCCACTCTCATATATGAAGAACATGTTTAAGTGCAAATACAACTTGGATGACCGGAAGCTACCACACATATCGCTTCTGACCTAGATCCTGAGCTCAGAGAAGATTTAATAAAATGCTTGACAAAAAATAGTGATGTATTCGCTTGGACACCTAAAGAAGTAAAAGGTGTCTCACCAATAGTTATGGAGCATGCTCTTCATGTTTATCCTGACGCCCGACCGGTTAAGAAATAGAAGAGGGATTTTGGGGCTGATTAGAATAAGATTATCCAAGAGGAAGTAGATAAGCTACTGGAGGCTAGATATATCCGAGAAGTACAATTCCCAAGCTGGCTGGCAAATATGGTTCTAGTTTCTAAACCGGGCAACAAATGGCGAGTGTGCATTAACTTCAGAGATCTCAACAAGGGTTGCCCAAAAGACTATTATCCTTTACCTTGTATAGATCAAGTAGTGGATTCTACGACTGGTTGTGAGTTTATTAGTATGCTGGATGCTTATCAGGAGTATCATCAAATTCCACTTGCTAAGACCGATCAGGAAAAGGTTAGCTTTATTACTGTTGAAGGTACTTATTGCTATAATGTTATGCCTTTTGGTCTCAAGAATGCAAGGGCTACTTATCAGCGGCTTATGAACAAGATTTTCCAGAAGTAGATTGGTAGAAATATGGAAGTTTATGTGGATGATATTCTTATAAAAACTATAAGGGCTTCTAGTTTATGTGCTAATATTGAAGAAACTTGTAGGACTCTGAGAAGGTATGAGCTCAAACTTAATCCCAACAAATATTTATTCGGTGCCAAGAGCAGGAAGTTTTTGGGATACATGGTGACCGAGCGAGGCATAGAGGTCAATTTTGTACATTCGGTGATAATGAGTATTTTTGTACATTATTTTGGCTCTTGTACTTAGCATTTTCTACCTTTTCGCATACTTAATGTTGTGTTTATATCATGATTTGCGAATAGGGACATATTTTGGATTTAATTATAATTTTCCTACATTATGACATTATTTCTTATATTTTGAATGTGATTTTGTAGGAAATTCAAAGAGCCATGGATTTGGGTCGAACTGGATTGAATTTGGCTTGATTTGGAGGCAAAATGAGGAAGATCAAGCTGAATTAATGTGGACCGTTGATCCTGATCTAGAGAGATCCTACCCCTTCAGTCAGATCAAGTGATCTAGCCCTTCATCCTGATTTAAAGCAATCTGGACCGTCCATAAAGATCATCCTCATCCAAGTCCAATTCATCTCCAATTTAGATCAAGAGAAGAGTCCAATTTGAGCCAACAATTCAACTTTTAAAGCCTAATCTTAAAGCCCAATCTTAAAGCCCAATTTCATAACTCAATTTCCCTTCTCTTAATGGATTCGGATCTGGATCTCACTCAAACCTCTCAACCAAAACCCAAAATCCGAACCCGTTAAGAAACCCTTCTCTTAAACTCCTCACGTACATGGCACAGTAGCTTCCCATTCTGTTCGCGATTTTTCCAGAGCAGCTAGGGCACGCGCGACTTCTCCACACCGCCGGCCTTCTTCTTCCTTTCTTTCTCCGGCCGGCGTCTCTCTTGTCTTCCCTTGCCGCCGGCCAGCCATCCACAGCCCATCACCTCATCTTCTAGATCCCAATCGGCGACGGCAGCGGCACTCTTCCAGGCGGTTGCAAGCGACGGTGACGATTCCACCTCACCGGAGGGGTTCTCCGGTGAGACCTCCACCTTCCGGCGTTCTTCCTTCAGTTCTTCACCACCTGGGGTTCAGTTGGCAGCAAGAAGAAGGCAGCACTGGCAGCCCATTCACAACACCTTCATTTCCAGCCACTTCCATTCGAGGGGGTTCCTTGGTGGAAGATTCGTTCATCCCATCATCGTCGTAGAAGCTAGCAGTAATTCCGGCAGTGGGCAACTGTTCACCGGCTTTGGGGGTTCCGAGCCAGGTCCTTGTGTGACGGCAAGGGTAGTCATTGGTAATCGGAAGCGAAGTGTGAATTGTGGTTGGATTAGTTTAGTTTTCTTAGTTTAATTCTGCATTGTGTTAATTTACTTGTGTTGAAGTTTGTTTCATTGAATATTTGTATTGAACTAGATTTCCATGTTTAAATTGCACTTACTATGTTTGATTAGTTTCACGCACACAACGTGTTCGATGAAATGCTTCAACCAATAGTTAGGTTCAATTTAATACATTTTAGTTTATTGAATTCTTGCTTTGTCTTGTACTTTCAATTTTGTTAGGTTTTAGCTTTGATTTAATGCAATTAGGTTAGATTAGATTAGATTTCTTTAATGCTCTAGGTTTAATTCTATGCTTTGTTATTCCATTCCTTAGTTTAATTCTGTTGATGGTGAGATCGTAGCATAGAGTGACAATGCGTTGTGAGATCACTATTAATGGGTAGATAGGATGTTCTTTTTTAATTAGGATTAACTTTCCTTTATTTGCATTGTCTTCATTTACTAGATTAGTTTCATTTAATGTTTCGTTATTTCTTTGCTTAGTTTAATTGTGTTGATGGTTAATTCATAGCGTAGAGTGACAATGCGTTGTGGATTAATTATTAACATTTAGTTAGATTTAATTTAAGCATTAGATTAGTTTTCTATACTTGTTTAGCTTTTAATTTGTTAGATTTAGAATTAAAAACCCAAACCCCATTTCAATATTGAAAACCCTAAAAATAGAAATAACATACGATCCTAAGTTTACCATCCTATCGTTGCATTCCTTAGGAGACGACCTAAGTCATTCCTATGCTACATTAGTGTAGGAAGGGTTTGGTACTTTATTGTTTGATGCCCAATTCACGACAAAATTGGGTCATAATCAAATTGGCGTCGTTGCCGGGGACTATGTAGTAGTGTTTGGTAATCTTAGGATTGTTTTTCTATTTTCTCTCCTCTCTTATTTCTGTTTTCTTGCAAAAATTCAAAAACATTGTTAGGGTTTAATTATTTAATCTCTTGTATGCATGTGTGTCATCTTTTATATTTTCCTGTGTCTTTTGATCGTGTTTGCTTGAGTGTTTCAGGTAAGACCAGGAAATTTCTTGTGTGATATTAGCAGTTTCAGAGTTTTAGTGTGTTCAGGATTTCAAATTTGTCAAGCAACATGGAAAAGAACACTGAAAAGACTCTCAAAGAGCTTTGGGCACTAGATTTGTCAGTTGACTCATTCTACATTCATTATCCTGACTTAGAGGCAGACTTCGAGTTATGGAATATAGTACATCTTTTACCGAAGTTTCATGGACTTTCTGGTGAAGAACCCAACAGACATCTGCATGATTTGGAGATGGTTTGTTCTTCATGGAATCCACTTGGCATATCAGAAGAAGATGTTATACTTAGAGCATTTCCATTTTCAATAGCAGATTCAACAAAAGATTGGTTGTATTGTCTCCCACCCAATTTAATTTCCAGTTGGACCGAGATGAAGAAATTATTTTTGGCGAGGTTCTTTCCTGCTTCTAGGATTGCAGCTATTCGAAGGAGTATTTGTGGAATCCGACAATTCACAGGAGAACCGTTTCAAGATTATTGGGATAGATTTAAAAGACTTGTTGCTAGTTGCCCTCAGCACCAGATAAGCGATCAGCTACTGATTGTATACTTCTATGAGGGATTGCTTCCCATGGACAGGAGTATGGTTGATGCAACTAGTGGAGGGGCTCTAGTTAACAAGACATCTACTCAGGCCAGAGAACTTATCGAGATTATGGTTGCGAATTATCAGCAGTATGGGACTAGACCGATGATTACCGAAGATGTTCATTCCTTTGCCAGTGTATTCCCAACCAGAACCCAGTATCACCAGCCTGATCCTCAGTATTATCAGACTCATCAACAGGACAAGTATAATTGCGTTGCAGGATTCGAGTATGGGAACACACAACAAGGGAATTCTGATTGGTCCCAACATTATCAGTCATATCTTCAGCATTAGCTTGAGCAGGATTTTAGGGAGCAGTTACAAAAATTATGTCAGCATCAAGAAACACAATTCCAGCCAAGAACACATTCATCGACACAGTTACAGTTGCAATCAAATCATCGTACCTCATCGACTTCCGAGGAGATGGATTGTAGAGTTTGTGATATTCCTGACTTTGATTCTGCTACTCTACATATTACTTCTAGTATTTTGTATAGTGATGTTGTAGTTGATTCTGATAATATTTTTGTTGATGATGTTGCTGTTCCAGATAGTCTTGATGTTACAGGTGTTGTGTTTGATGATGGAAGTGTAGGGGAGACCCAAGAATCATTTCCTTTGACTATTCTACCACCAATTGAATCTACTGTGATTGTACTTAGTGACAATGGAAGTGTAGGGGAAACTCAAGAATTACTTTCATTGATTGTACCTGATCCAAAGCCAGTTCTTTCACCTGACCAAGATAATGTCGCATTCACTGTTTTAGACCCTCCAGGTATCTTTCAGGATGGTAAGGTTGATATTTCTTCTGAATCTTTAGGAAATTCCATAGAGATAGTTAATTTTGATTATAGTGAATGTGACACATCTTTTGATTCATGCTATGTTACTTTTGATATTGTTTCTAGCCCATCTCACACAACATGCGTGCAGGAAATGCATCCTTTTCTTTTTAGTGTGCAGGATTTCTTCAGACATTTCATTTATATTTATTCACGCAAGGATGCATTGTACCAATTGAAGAAAGCCCTAACTTTCTATGCAAAAATGAAGCTCCTGGAGTGGACACTCCAATTGAACCGTCTTCGGCCACCGGAGAAAATTTTTGAGGAGTCGAAGGTGGAGAGAGCATTCTTCACTTCACCTACATTCATTCCACTTCCAGAATGGCTTCTGGAACTGAATCGGCTCCGACCACCAGAAAATCAGGGGAGTCTGTTCCATCTCACCTCCTCTTTTTCTTTTTTTTTTTTCTTGCATATATTGCTTTGCTTTATTTGCTTTTGCTTGGTAGTTCATTTTTAGTTTATCATGTTGGTTTTCATAATAAATTCCCTATGCATTCTTTTGATCATTTTAGAAATTGTGAAAGTTAGTTAAATTTGATTGTCAAGTTTAATGATTTATTGTCATGATTGGATTCTTGGATTGCATGTGGTTACAACTTGATGATGGATTTCATGTTGGTAGATTGAGATGATAATTTTTGATATACCTAGTGAGGGTATGTTTAAGCCTATTATTCCTATTGATGTGTGATGCACTTGTGGTTAATGCTACTCTAGAACTTGCTTAATTCTTTCGAGACCACATTATCATAGGTTTGCATGATTTTTATGAAGGCTATCTATCTCACGTGTTTTTATTCATCCCTTTTGTTATCACATACTTCTTAAATAAATTTCATATCATCCTTATTATCATTCTTGTCTCTCTTCCATTTGTTTCCATTTATTTCCCTCTTTTTCTCTCTTCTCATGGATGTGGATATTTTTGGATGTACATGATGAGTATTTTGTCCGGGACGGTCAAAAGTTTAAGTGTGGGGGGAGAGAAATAGCTTAGTGGAATGTAGGGGAAGCATAGGTGAACCATGCTTGATCACCATAGGTAAATCATGCTATTTATCTTTTTATTTGAGCTATTGTTGATGATGCATAGGAAAGTTACACAACATGTTGAAAAAAAAATTAAAAAAAAGTGAAAAAAGAAAGAAAGAAAGAAAAAAAAAACAAATCAGAAACAAAAAAAAAGAAGAAAAAAACAAAAAAAGAAAAAAGAAAAACAATATTTTGACATGTTGTGTTATTTTTATTCATTTGTAGTAGATTTTTTTTTTTTAAGTGACAATTTTTACTTTAGCGATATTGTGGTATCATTGTATATCATGTGTAGATTTTTAGTGTGAAATACAAGAGTAGGAGTTGTTCACATTTTTTATTGCATTGGAGAAAGGCGATAGAATTTGTTGTGAGTGACAATCTTTATTGTAGCGATATTGAGATTTTATTGTATATCATGAGCGGATGTTTATTGGAAAGCTATAGTAGAGATTGTTTACATTTTTATTGAGTTTTTAGAGCTAGCTTGGAAGTTTGGATGAGATATATTTTTGGGCATTATTTTCTTGTACTCATCTATGTAACATTCCATTATGTCCATGTCTTCCACCAATAACTTGCTTTATCTTCTTCATCTCTTTTCTTTTAGATTATCATTTACTTGATTCATGTTTTCCTTACCTTTCAAATAATGACTTCATTATTTTATTATGCACTCTTATGTATATAGTGGTGGAGAGTAGAAGTAAAGCAAGCATATGGTAGTGCATAAGCCATGAGTAGCTTGAGTGAACTCTACCATTGCATGTTTATGAGAGGAGAGCCACCATCACTTACCTTGTGAGGTTATTTTTGTTATCATTCTCAATTTATTAATTGTGGATTGAAATTATCATGTTTGTTAATCAATGTATGAATTGAATCTATGAATGCTTTGGTCATTTGAATTGGACAGTCCTAGGTAACTCTCTTTTCACTATTTTCTATGTATGGTTGAGAATTGCTAGGGGAATGCATCTTAGTTATTTTCTTTTTCTATTTTACTTGCTCGAGACGATCAAGAATAAGTGTGGGGGAGTTGATAATGAGTATTTTTGTACATTATTTTGGCTCTTGTACTTAGCATTTTCTACCTTTTCGCATACTTAATGTTGTGTTTATATCATGATTTGCGAATAGGGACATATTTTGGATTTAATTATAATTTTCCTACATTATGACATTATTTCTTATATTTTGAATGTGATTTTGTAGGAAATTCAAAGAGCCATGGATTTGGGTCGAACTGGATTGAATTTGGCTTGATTTGGAGGTAAAATGAGGAAGATCAAGCTGAATTAATGTGGACTGTTGATCCTGATCTAGAGATATCCTACCCCTTCAGTCAGATCAAGTGATCTAGCCCTTCATCCTGATTTAAAGCAATCTGGACCGTCCATAAAGATCATCCTCATCCAAGTCCAATTCATCTCCAATTTAGATCAAGAGAAGAGTCCAATTTGAGCCAACAATTCAACTTTTAAAGCCTAATCTTAAAGCCCAATCTTGAAGCCCAATTTCATAACTCAATTTCCCTTCTCTTAATGGATTCGGATCTGGATCTCACTCAAACCTCTCAACCAAAATCCAAAATCCGAACCCGTTAAGAAACCCTTCTCCTAAACTCCTCACGTACATGGCACAGTAGCTTCCCATTCTGTTCGCGATTTTTCCAGGGCAGCTAGGGCACGCGCGACTTCTCCACACCGCCGGCCTTCTTCTTCCTTTCTTTCTCCGGCCGGCGTCTCTCTTGTCTTCCCTTGCCGCCAGCCGGCCATCCACAGCCCATCACCTCATCTTCTAGATCCCAATCGGCGACGGCAGCGGCACTCTTCCAGGCGGTTGCAAGCGACGACGACGATTCCACCTCACCGGAGGGGTTCTTCGGTGAGACCTCCACCTTCCGGCGTTCTTCCTTCAGTTCTTCACCACATGGGGTTCAGTTGGCACCAAGAAGAAGGCAACACCGGCAGCCCATTCACAACACCTTCATTTCCAGCCACTTCCATTCGAGGGGGTTCCTTGGTGGAAGATTCGTTCATCCCATCATCGTCGTAGAAGCTAGTAGCAATTTCGGCAGTGGGCAACTGTTCACCGGCTTTGGGGGTTCCGAGCCGGGTCCTTGTGTGATGGCAAGGGTAGTCATTGGTAATCGGAAGCGAAGTGTGAATTGTGGTTGGATTAGTTTAGTTTTCTTAGTTTAATTCTGCATTGCGTTAATTTACTTGTGTTGAAGTTTGTTTCATTGAATATTTGTATTGAACTAGATTTCCATATTTAAATTACACTTACTATGCTTGATTAGTTTCACGCACACAACGTGTTCGATGAAATGCTTCAACCAATAGTTAGGTTCAATTTAATACATTTTAGTTTATTGAATTCTTGCTTTGTCTTGTACTTTCAATTTTGTTAGGTTTTAGCTTTGATTTAATGCAATTAGGTTAGATTAGATTAGATTTCTTTAATGCTCTAGGTTTAATTCTATGCTTTGTTATTCCATTCCTTAGTTTAATTCTGTTGATGGTGAGATCGTAGCGTAGAGTGACAATGCGTTGTGAGATCACTATTAATGGGTAGATAGGATGTTCTTTTTTAATTAGGATTAGCTTTCCTTTATTTGCATTGTCTTCATTTACTAGATTAGTTTCATTTAATGTTTCGTTATTTCTTTGCTTAGTTTAATTGTGTTGATGGTTAATTCATAGCGTAGAGTGACAATGCGTTGTGGATTAATTATTAACATTTAGTTAGATTTAATTTAAGCATTAGATTAGTTTTCTATACTTGTTTAGCTTTTAATTTGTTAGATTTAGAATTAAAAACCCAAACCCCATTTCAATATTGAAAACCCTAAAAATAGAAATAACATACGATCCTAAGTTTACCATCCTATCGTTGCATTCCTTAGGAGACGACCTAAGTCATTCCTATGCTACATTAATGTAGGAAGGGTTTGGTACTTTATTGTTTGATGCCCAATTCATGACAAAATTGGGTCATAATCAATACATGGTGACCGAGCGAGGCATAGAGGTCAATCCCAACAAGGTGAAAACATTGCAAGACATGACTTCCCCAAAGAACTTGAAGCCTTAGTCACACTAGTCTTCTCAAAATCAATTCTAAAATTGCTTCCCTTGTAACTTTGACTTGACTCATAGACCTAGGACTAGTTCCATAACTATATGGAACTCTATGGTATGAAGGCATATCCTTCTTGGCTTTAGGTTTGTATCCCAAACCCCTACAACCATTAGATAAATCTTGTATGTTTTTACTTATATTTTTGTTCTTGGATCCTTTTTCTTCATTTGTTATTTTTCTAAGGATTCTTTCTAATTTTCTAAGTCCTGACTTCAAGATTTGATTTTCCTTCCATAAATCCTCAAACTTAGATTTTTCATTTATCTTTTGAGAATTTTTCCTTTTAGGCATATATCAATTTTTCTTAAATTTCATGTCTAAATCATTTTCTACCCTCCTATCCTTATATAAGGTAATTCTAGCATCATATACTACATATTTTTTCTTAATCCTATTATGCTTCCTATTTTCATGATAAACAACATTAAAATGATATAAATTATTTCTAGCTTGTTTTTTTATCACTTCTTAAAGGAATTGTACCAATAAATGATACCTTGGGTTTACTCTTAAGAGTTCCCTCTTGAATTGAACTTCCTCTTTGGTTTTTGATCAAAATCTTTCTTCTTGGGCATTGATTCTGGTAGTGCCCCTTTTATGACATAGGAAGCATATAATATGCTCCTTGCCTTTGCATACCAAGGTTCCGACTTCTTTCGATTTTTCTTTTGCCTTGGAAGCCACTTGAACCTTCTTCTTGATCAAATTAGATCAGTTGCTTTTATAGTGTCTTTTTTTCCTACACTCAAAGCATATAATGTGATTTTTATTATTATTACAACTTGAAATTTTTATACCTTCACATGTAGGGGTGACACAAGATCCTCCATTTAATCTTTCTTGACATGTAAAGGTGGTACAATTTCATTCGATCCGGATATAGAGACTTCTTCTTGATCCATCATTGATGATTAATGCTCCCCTTAATTTTTGAGGTAGATGCCTCTTGACTTTCTTTATCTTTGGATGTTGAGCATCTCTTAACCTCTCAAAATCCTTATACACATGAAACAATGAGTTTCCCTCTTTGCCTTTGTCGTTGCACTTCATTGAGGATGGATCTTTATGGAGCTTTACCAATTTGCTCCATAGTTCCTTGACATCTTGATATTCACCGAGCTTACTCAAAATGTTTCTAGGAAATTAGTTAATCAATAATTTGATTACTTTTTCGTTGGTCTCGCATCTCTTGATTTGTTCCTCGCTTCAATTGCTCTTCTTAAGGATTTTTCCTTCACCATCCGTTGGATGTTGAAACCCCTCCATTAGAGCAAACTATTTCTCTATCTCCATCATTAAGAAATTCTCGATCATTGATTTCCAAAGATCGAAGCTTGTTGATATGAATGGTGGAGGTGCTCGAGTATCAAATCTGAGTTCATCTCGAAAATCCATCTTGAAGTTGAGCTCTTTAGATGAAATCTTTAACTTGTTAACTTTAGGGCTTCAACTTCTTCTTCTTCCTCTAGCTTATTGCCCTTTCTGGTGATGAATCCAATGAAGAGCAGCCTCTCTCTGATACCACTTGTTAGGACCATGGAGAGCTAGAGGGGGGTGAATAGCTTATCACACTTTGATAAAGATAAGTTACAGCGGAATACTTGAAGCAAAGAGCTCTCCAATGTTAACACGAGGATTTACTTGGTATCCATCTCTTTAAGATGACTAATCAAGGATCCACATGGTGCACACATCTACTCTATGAAAACACTCATTCTCATAAATAATCTGGAGGCAAAAAAGTCTCATACACGCACACAACACGAAATACACCAAGAAGAGCAAGAACAAATATAATGAAATTTTACACAAGATTACAATAATGAAATCTTAGCTTGCTCTCTTCTTATTATTCAAATTTGCCTCTTGGTAGAAGGAAATGCAACAACATTTACCTCCAAGAACTCCCCAGAACTGGTGTTGAGTGTTGTTATGGAGAACTGTCACAAAAAAATATTTTTCTAGGGTTACCTCAAGTGCCTTAATCACTTAGGCTTCTCCTTAAGCGATTACCACGTTAGCAACATGCTCAGAACCTACATAACGACTCTTTTTTTTTTTTGAATTCTAATCAATTGATGAGTCATCCCAATCAATTCAGAGAGTCTTAATCGATTACTCAATCAATTTTGCAACTCTCTATTCACTCGTAAAAATGTCTCAATCGATTAGCCCAATTGATTAAGTCTTCTTAATCTATTACCTCAATTAATTCCCTCTTCTCGTGACAAAGCACTACCTAATCGATTAGAAGTAGCTGAATCAATTGAGCCAATTGATTCAACCTTATTTTTCATGAATCTCATGGCCCTAATCGATTGGTCCAATTGATTAACCAATCAATTCGGACCCTTTCTGTGTTCTCTCAAGAACCTCCTAGTTGATTACCTAATTGATTAGCTTAGGGCCAATCGATTGCATACCCCTAACTTATTTAATCCAAGTCTAGGGTTCCCTTACCCAATCTCCGATCAATCATGATCTACTAAGACTTCTCTACTAAGTGTCCAATCAATCCTTTGATCCACTTAGACTTTTCTCCTCGTGCTAAGTGTTTGATCTTCCATGACCTCTTGGACTTCCAAACACCAGGTGCCCAGTCTGTTGGTACCCCGTGATAGTTTTGATGTGATCAATCAAGTTGGGTTAGGTCATGTTGGTATTTTAACTCTGTGTCTAAGTGTGCAGGAGCTTAGGAGCACAGGAAGTCGAGCGGAAGATGCGACTAGCTAGAAGGACGACACAGGAGAGAGCCGACGGGCTCAGTGCGTCTGAGGGATGAGGTGCTGCGGAAGAGTACACTGGTAGACGAGAAGGACGCACGCAGTGGTCTGAGGGACGAGAAGCTAGAGTGGAAGCCTTCTCGAGGAGAAAACTGGAAATTGAGTTTAGGTGAGCCCTATTTCGGTTGACCGACATTACCCAGACTATCGAAGTAAAGAAGGTTGAAAATGTTGTTGGAGGCGCCTTTAAAGGAAGTTGAAGGTGCCTCCACGCCTTCACTGTGGAAGGCACTTTCGATGAATAGTATGAAGGCGCCTTCCAACCCTATGGAAGGCCCCTTCGACCAAGCTGATTTTAGCTGTTGCCAAAGGATAAAGTTTTATCCTTTGGCGCCTCACTGGAGGCTCCTTCTAGCCCTATAGAAAGCACCTTCAAGCCACAGATAAGATTTTTCAGGGGTTATAAAAAAACCCCTGGATCTAGGAAATAACACACAACTCCTGTATTCTTTTTCTAGCAATAGTTTGAGCAATTAACGAGTGTAAGAGGCTTCTCCGCCTTCACCGAAAGAGATTTTTAGAGCTTTCATTTGTCCTTGGATTAACAACCACCTAGGTTGTAATCAAGTAAACTCCGCACCTCTTCCTTCATTTTCTTGTTGTTTATTTTAATTATACTATTGTTGCTAATCTGAGTTGAATGGTTGAGAAATGAGTTGTTTTACTTTTTGACAAATAAAATCATCTCCCTCTTGCCGACCCTACCTATTCCAACAAGTGGTATCAGAGCCAAGTTTGCTTCAGGAAGACTAACCGCCGAACGAAGCACATGAGATGGCTGGATCAAGCATCTACCCATTGAAGTTTGAGGTGGATTTCGCCAACTAGAAGAAGAAGATGGAGGTATTTTTTAAAACTGATTTCGATTTACTTTTAATAATAGAATTTGGTTTTGTAGCACCCGAAGGTAAAGAAAAATATCACTAGACCAAAAAGGAGCAGGTTGATTTCATGGCAAATGATAAAGCAGAGTTCTATATGGTAAGCGTCTTATCGCCACAAGAAGTCAATCGGATCGGAGCCTACGAGTCTGCGAAGGAGCTCTGGGAGAAATTCTTGGAACTACACGAAGGAACCTCAGAGGCGAAACTCGCGAGACGGGATCTGCTCAGAAACCATATCAGCAACATCAAACTGGAAGAAGGCGAAACTGTTGCACACCTTCACTCAAGGATCAAGGAGCTCATTACTGGACTCACGAATCTCTAAGAACAGGTAAGTAACCGAGATTTGCTAAGGTACACTCTTAGAAATATTGAATGTGCATCATTAGTAGAAGCTTATTATATATCTAAGGATCTAGATTCAACTACTTTAGAAGAATTATTTTCAACTTTTGAAGTCTATGAAACGAGATGTGCAGGTTCGAAGAAGGAGCATAACATTGCCTTAAAGGTAAAGGCGGACGAACAAGATTCAGAATCTTCTCTCGATGATAATGAAACAACATTGATGGTACGTAAATTTAAAAAATTATTTAAAACTAGAAGACTTAATCAAGTGCAGGGTAGAAAAAGAATGATAAGATACTACCACTACAATGAAGTAGGGCATGTGAAAGATAACTACCCTAAATTAAAAGACAAGGACAAGAACAAGAAACCAACCCAAGTGAACAAGTATAAGAATATGAAGGCGATGTGAGACGAAACATCGTCCGAATCAGAAATTGAAGTCATCGCTAGACTTGTGCTAGTGGCAAGTCACCAAGAATAAGGAGACGAAGCAAGCTTGTCCGAAATGAGCATCGAAAGCATCGATAAAGGGGGAGCGACATCGGAAGAAAGTAGTACTTCAGGGAGAGCTTCAGATCACGGGATCGACAAGGTAAATCAGGTATGATCTCTTCCTCCTAATAAATTATTTTAGTTTGTTAAATTATTAACAAAGAATTATTATAAATTAGAAAAATAAGTTAAATAATTAAAGTCAACTCTAGCTAAATCTTGTTGATTAGAAGACTATGATAAAATACAAAAATGAAAATGAAAGCTTGAAAAATGAAATAGAACATATTTGAAAAATCATGTATGCTCAAATATTCAATATATTAGAACATATAGTGGATTGAATTAGTACCCTAAATATCATAAGGGCCAGATTAGGAAATGTCACAGAAATATATACTTAAGAAATTTTTAATTAACCTAGTAGAAAGGAACCTATATTGGGTTCCAAAATTATATTTGGATTGAATGTTTTTAAATTATGACTTTCAGAGTAAATTAAATATTAATTCCTTTAAGAGACTTTGTCTATAAAGTAGTTATTGTTCCAATATCTAATAAGGCATAGTGCATCGTCACAGTCTGGAAGCTAATTATTGAAATACGTATTTAATTGACTAACTGTTAGGCATTTGAAAGTTATAAAAATACCTTAATTTTTAGTTAAAAATTAATTAAATATTTTTTAATTAATTCTTATCCTTTTAAAACCGTTAGAAATTTTTTCTAGTTTTATTATTTTTACTCTTAGATTTTTAAATGAACCTCATTTTTAATGTAATCAAAAGGGGGAGTAGGGAAGAACAGAACAAGTCTAGAGGGTGTTTGTAAAAAAAAATTTCTTTTTTGAATTTTTTTTCCTAAAATTTTTCTTACTTAAAAAAAATTTACCAAAATTTTCTTTTTCTTACTTGCATACTTGCAAAAATGAGAAATTTTTTAATTACCTTAACTTAACTTGAGTTTGATCACATCAAAAAGGGAGAGATTGTTGGTACCCCGTGGTAGTTTTGATATGATCAACCAAGTCAGGTTAGGTCATGTTGGTGTTTTAACCCTGTGTCTAAGTGTGCAGGAGCTTAAGAGCACATGAAGTTAAGCAGAAGATGCGACTAGCGAGAAAGACGACACAAGAGAGAGCCGACGGGCTAGGTGCATCTGAGGGACGAGGTGCTGCGGAAGAGTACACCGGCGGACGAGAAGGATGCGCGCAACGGTCCGAGGGATGAGAAGCCAGAGAGGAAGCTTGCTCGAGGAGAAGGTCAGAAATTGGGTTCGAGTGAGCCCTATTTCAGTTTGCCAACATCACTCAGACTATCGGAACAGCAGGAGAGCAAAAGAAGGTTGAAAATGCTGCTGGAGGCACCTTCAAAGGGAGTTGAAGGCGCCTCCACGCCTTCACCGTGGAAGGAGCCTTCCAAGGCTGGAAGGCACCTTCGATGAACATTACGAAGGCGCCTTTCAGCCCTATGGAAGGTTCCTTCGACCAGGCTGATTTTAGTCGTTGCCAAAGGATACAGCTTTATCATTTGGCACCTCGCTGGAGGCGCCTTCCAACCCTATGGAAGGCGCCTTCAAGCCACGGATAAGATTTTCCAGGGGCTATAAAAAGACCCCTGGACCTAGGAAATAATACACAACTCCTGTATTCTTTTCCTAGTAATAGTCTGAGCAATTAACGAGTGTAAGAGGCTTCTCTGTCTTCACCGAAGGAGATTTTTAGAGCTTTCATTTATCCTTGGATTAGCAACCACCTAGGTTGTAACCAAGTAAACCCTGTACCTCTTCCTTCATTTTCTTATTGTTTATTTTAATTATACTATTGCTGCTAATCTGAGTTGAGCCATCGAGAAAGGTGTTGTTTTACTTTTTGACAGATAAAATCATCTCCCTCTTGCAGGCCCTACCTGTTCCAATACGGTCAACCATTGATCCACCTAGACTTTTCTTCTTGTGCCAAATGTCCGACCCTCCATGATCCACTTGGACTTTCAAATACAAGGTGTCCAATTAACTTTTGATCCACTTAGATTTTTTAATGTCTAGCTTCACTTACTAGGACTTTTCTCCACCTAGCTTCACTCACTGTGATTTTCCTACCTGGCTTCACTCACCAGGATTTTCTCACTATTTAGCTTCACTCACTAGGACTTACTAATTGTCTGGCTTCACTCATCAGGACTTTTTAATTGACTGACTTCACTCACTAGGACTTTTCAATTGTCTAACTTCACTCACCAGGACTTTTCAATTGTCTGGCTTCACTCACCAAGTCTTTTCATCTGTCTGGCTTCACTCACAAGGACTTTCCATCTACCTGACTTCACCCACCAGGATTTTCCATCTGTCTAGTTTCACCCACCAGGACTTTCCATCTGCCTGGTTTTACTCACTAGGACTTTCTTTACTACCCGACTTCACTTACTTAGACTTCTCATACCAAGTGTTCGGTCCTCCATCACCCACTTGATTTTTCATCTTCTGCCAACTATCTTGTTGGTCTTTCCCTTGTCCAACATCTAGTTAGGACTTTTTCAGTCAAGTATCCAGTCAAATTTTACCTACTTAACTATTCTCTCATATCAAATTGGTCAACCTTTGACTAATGGAGAATTGAACCAATAATTTTCTAAATAGATAATTGCACATGTAATCTCCGTATATTGTCAAACATCAAAAATCAAGCTTGAGTCAAACTGGTCAACTTTGACCCAAAGACAATTGCACCAACAAGATTATATTCCTTTGGTCGACTTACCTGACTTCAGGGGCTCAGCTCCCTCAACTCCACACTCCACTCAACTAGAAGCTCCCCTGACTCCTCAAAGATGAACAAACATTAAGATTGACCTTTTACAGTATGTTCAACTCTTGGGGTCCATCTCCCCTAACTCAATGCTCCACCCAGTCATGTAAGCTTGCTCAACTCCTGCCATTCGTTCATCCGATTTTAGGGCTTAGCCCCTTACACACACACACACTACTCTTCTCTGCTCGATTCTTCCAACCCGACTTGACCCCTCTTAGTGGGTTAGGTCTCTAAGGCCTAGTGGGTTTTATATTTTGTGGGTTAGCACCATAATTGGTATAGCACATGGGACAACACATGGGTTGTTAGGGCACGTGGGATAGTATAATTATACTAATACATGATATGGGCGATGTGATTGTTTGATACAATGGAGATACAGCGATACGATGTCTTTTCTTACTATGATATGATGTTTAATCAATGAAGAGAGAATGTTACTTTAGTAGTATTATAAAAAGAGTCTACCTTTGCGCGCACAAGTGTGCGAACATGCGCATGCACACTCATATTTTTCCACTACTTTTCATCTTTTCCATTTTCTCCATTAGAGACTAACTTGAGTGTCGGAGTAGCTGAGCCTTCCTTCTAATGCTCTGTTTCCTTCCACTCTTTCGACAGTCTTGTAGGCATTGTTGATCTGATGTCTTCTTCCACCTTCGGCTCCCTTCTCTGATTCCTTCCTTGAAGTCCGACGATCTTGTTAACATAGAAGTCAACTCACCGATTGTTCATTCGTCAATGATTTCAATCAGGAATAGGTTGCAGATGTTAGGACACTTTGAGAGCTAGAGGGAGTGAATGACTTCGTTAGCTTCTTCGATGATGATTTGTAGCGAATACTCAAAGTGAAGACTCCACAATGCTAACACCTCTGATTTACTTGGTCTCCACCTCCCTGAGGTAACTAATTCAAAGATCCACATGGTGCATATTACTCCACTATGAACACACTTCTTCTCGAAATATCCGGAGGTAGAGAAACTTGGTACAATCTCAAACATGAGAAATACAACAAGAATATAAGTAAAAATGAAAGTAAACACTTTACAATAAGATCTTGCCTAGCTTGCTATCCTGTTGTTTGGAAATACCTCTTGATCGATTGGAAATGCACCACTTCTTCCTCAACGTTGTTGGGACACTTTGGAGCTAGAGGAGGGGGGGGGGAGGGGTGGAGGGGGTGAATAACTTGTCTCGCTCCCTAGCTCGCTTCGTTGATGTTGATTTTGCAACAGATAAACTCAAAGCAAGCTCTCAATGCTAACAAGTAGGATTTACTTGGTATCCATCTCAAGATGAGGTGACTAATCTAATGATCTATGCCAAGCATACTCTCCACTATGACAACAACTTCTTCTCGGAACAACCGGAGGTAAAGAAACCTGGTACAATCTCCTCACAACAAGATGTACTCAAACAAGAAGAAAATACACAAGTGTATAAACTAAAAACCTTCTCTTGCTTGATCTTGTTGATGTAGATCGCCTCTTGAACCTTAGAAGTGTAGCAACATTTGTCCCTAAGAGCTTCTAAGAACTAGAGGAGAGTGGCTGAGAAAATCGTGTGAAGATCGAGAAGAAGACTTTGTGTAAGTGCTGCCTCATTTGAACTCACTGTCGCCTTTATATTTTGCTATCTAGGGCTCCCAATCAATTGGGTCTCCTCCCAATCGATTGCCACGTCAGATCCTAGTGATCCCATCCATCCAAAACCTGCATCTTGCGCGATGATCATTTCCCAATCGATTGACCAACCGATTAGGGAGGCTTGAATCGATCGACCGATCGATTTAGAACACCTCTGTGCTCTCCCTGGAAAAAGCCCTGAATTGATTGACCAATCGATTCAGGCTTCCTCACATTCTTGCGAGAAATCCAGCCCCAATCAATCAGTTGATCGATTTGGAACCTTTCTATGCTCACAAGAAGGTCTCCCTAATCGATCGACTGATCGTTTGGGTTGTTTTCAATCGCAACACACTCCCAATCGATTGGTTGATCGATTATGCTCTGGTTCAATCGATCACCAGATCGATTGACCAACCTTAACTTACCTAACTCAAGTCTAGGGTTCTTAAACCCAACACCCATCAACCTTGACTTGTTGGGACTCCTCATTGTCTAGCATCCAGTCAACCTTGACCTGTTGGGACTTCTTCACCAAGTGTCCGGTCAATCCCTTGACCCACTAGGACTTTTTTCCTTGTGCCAAGTATCTGGTCGATCCTTTGACCTACTAAGACTTCCAATCACTAGATATCCGTTCATCCTTGACTCACCTGGATTTCTATTGTCTGGCTTCACTCACCAGGATATTCTTACTGCTTAGTTTCACTCACTAGGGCTTTTACCTAGCTTCACTCACCAGGATTTCCATCTGTCTAGTTTCACTCACTAGATCTTTCACCTAGTTTTTTTTAATTATCTGACCTCACTTACCAGGACTTTCCTTCTGTCTGGCTTCACTCACCAGAGCTTTTACCTAGCTTCACTCACTAGGATTTTCTTTCTGCCTGACTTCACTCACCAGGACTTTCAACACCAAATGTCCGGTCAACAATGACTCACTTGGATTTCCCTCTTCTGCCAACCTTCCCGTTAACTTATCATTGCCTAACCTCCAGTTAAGACTTTCCAAGTCAAGTATCCGGTCAATCTTGACCTACTTGACTCTTCTTCTTGTCAACCTGGTCAACTATTAACCAGTGGGGAATTGTTCCAACAATTTCTCCAAACGGATAATTGCACCTGCAATCTCCATATATTGTCAAACATCAAAACCCAAATCCAAACTCAAGCTTGAGCCAATTCAAGCTTAGTCAACTTGGTCAACCTTAACCTAGGGAATATTGCACCAATAAACGTCTTAAGAATTGGCTGAAAAAAGTTGGCTTCAATCCTTCGTGAAACCCCTTTATATCACATTGATTTAGATTCCCAATCAATTATCACATTAAATCAGATTGAAGCTAGCCGTCTAAACCTCTTAATGGCTCTTTTTTCCTTTTCCCAATTGATTAAGCCCTGTAGGAATCGATTAAACATCTTCCAATCGATCAACTGATCGATTAAGAAACTTCTATTCATAAAGAAGCTCCTTTTCCAATTAATTACCCAATCGATCTCAGAAGCTACTGTTCATTCGTTATTTCTCTCAATTGATTAGAGATGCTCTTGATCGATTACCTAATAAATCCATAACCCTTTTGTTTCACAAAAAACTTCTCTCAATAGATTACTCAATCAATCCAGAACCCTTCTATTTTGCAAGGAAAGATCCCAATCTGATCGATTGGCTTTGGACTAATCGATTACCCTAATCAATTGCCTAGCCTAATCCACTAAACCTGGTTTTAGGGTTCCTTTGCCCAACTCGAAGCTTTCCATGACTTGTTGGGACTTTCCGTTGCCTAGCATACAGTCAACCTTGACCTGCTAGGACTTCTTTACCAAGTGTGTGGTCAACCTTCGACCAACTTGGACTTTCCCTTGCCTAGTTCCCAACTAGGGCTTCTCTTGTGCCAAGTGTTTAGTTCTCAACTAATTCACCTTGGACTTAACCTAGTTCCGAACTAGGTTTGCCTAGTCTCACTAGGACTTCACTTGTACCAATTGTTTAGCTCCTAGCTAACGCAGCTTGGACTTAACCTAGTTCCCAATTAAGTTTGCCTAGTCCTACTAGGAGTTCTCTTGTGCCAAGTGTTTAGCTCCTAGCTAACCCATATTGGACTTAACCTAGTTCAACTAGGTTTGCCTAGACGCACTAGAACTTCAAGTGTTTTGTTCCCAACTAACCCACTTTAGACTTAACTAGTTCCTAACTAGGTTTGCCTAGTCCCATTAGGACTTCCTTTGTGCCAAGTGTTTAGCTCTCAACTAACCCACCTTGGACTTAACCTAGTTCCTAACTAGGTTTGTCTAGTTCCACTAGAACTTTCATTTGCATCACCTCCAGTTAGGACTTCTCGTTTGCCTAACTTTCAGTTAGAACTTTGCTAGTCAGGTTTCTGATCAACCTTGACCTACTTGACTTCTCATTCACACATATTATCCAAATATCGAAACTCAAGCTCGAGCTAACTCAAGCTTAGTCAACCTAGTCAACCTTGACCCAAAGAAGATTGTACCAATAATCTTCTCCTTTTTTATATTTGACAATATGTTTAAATTAGGCTAACTCATTAGCCCAACTTCTATCTTCATCTCATACCAAAGTATTAATGAGGGTTTCTAACTTAAACCCCACATTTAGCCCCCTTTGACACACATCAAAAACTCTTTCTGATAGACAATTTGTTCAAAGGAACCCAACGAAAGTATCATACATTTTATTGTATCATATGCTCAATCTTGAGTATATATCCATCACGATGAAGATTTTCAATCTTCCATTGTCTCGTAAAAAAACATGTCTTTAAGGAATACCTCCTCCTCAAAACATGTTACAACTTCTATCATTGCATTAACAATGATTTTTGAGTTCCTAAATCTTTAGGAAAACTCAAAACGAAGTCATGAGGTTAAAAATTCGAACTTAAATCTAAACCACCCCTTAACTCCATATTTTTCACCATAAAGCACCCCTTTTCATTTTCACCAAGAAAATTATCCTAATATACTTTTACAAGTCTTTGAGAAAGTTAGGGATTGTTAGGTTAACTAAACGTGGGTTGATAGATTGAAATTTGACTATGTTAATCGAAATCAGCAATTCTCAATCAATTGATAACTGTCTTCAATCGATTGAAATTTTTGAATCGATTTAGAACCGTTATGTGCTGAGAAAAAGGCTTACCAATTGATTGAGTTAGGTTTCAATCTATTACGTCATGTCTCAATCGATCACCTGATCGATTATGCTATGTCCCACTTGATTAATGAGAGTTTCTAATTTCTGAATTCAATTTCAAAAACTCATAAATAATTCTACAAATATCTAAAAATAATGAAATTTTACGTAAACATTACTTATATAATATATTATCAGAAAAAATAATTTCCTATGAAAATAACTCTCATTTTTAAAGATTGATACAAAATTAAAAATCATTAAAAATTTTAATGTTTCAGTCTATTTTATATCCACTTTTCAATGATGACTCTTATCAAAAAATAGACTTCACCGAGGTTTTTCAAAATAATTTTGAAATAGTTTTAGAAAATAATTTCCAACCATCATCTTTGGGTTAAAAAGTACATGACTTGTACACTGGTATGCCCTATGATTGGACTTCTCAAAATTCATGTATTTTGATGAAACTAAAACTCAAAAAGATGCACTAATTCAATATTTTGAGTTTTTGTTCATTTTCCTAACATCTCACTTGTATCTAATATATCTAATGCATATATATGTCATCCTTATGGTTTTTGTGAGGTGTAAATTAGGTTTTCCCTAAACTAAGGGATCATGCATTTTTAACTAGCCATTTAAACTTTGATCATCCAACCTAGGATGTCAATTGATGTCATTTTTCTTAATTAAAAAATTTAAATAATGCATGATAATGATCATGGCATACATCAAATGCATACTTTCAAAAGAAAGACTATTAAAAATAATGATACATGTATGTCATAGTATGTATCAAATATCATGGCAAGATGTAATGTCAATGTGTATATTATGATGTCATGGCATGTGATAGGGCACCCAATCATGGTAATTTTAACATAAAGAAAATACATAGATTTTCTATCTAAGTATCATCAACTAATCGCTAAGTCAAAATAAACCCAAGTTGTTCTCATCTTCCTAGAAAATGTCAAGATCTCAACTTGATATTTCTTTGAATTCTATCCTATTTGTGCCAATTTGATCAAGCTCAATTCTCAAAAATTTGACTGACCCACTTTTACCACTACAACAAAAACCTTTATAGACATCGGTTTTCCACCGATGTCTATTTCATTTTCGACCGATGTCTATGAAGCCGATGTTAAAAGTCTGTCATTTTAGACATCGGGTTAAAGCCGGTGTAGTATCACTTAACGACACCGGTCTTCGAATTGGTTATTAACCGGTGTAGTATCACTTAACGACACCGTTTCATCAACGGTGTAAACCCGATGTAATATTGTATGTTAATAACACCAGTTTTGGCAGCGGTAAATGACCGATGTAATATTAGTTAATAACACCGGTTTTGCAGCGGTGGAAAACCGATGTAATATGTATATTTTTTAACAGCACAAATTTGATTTCCGAAACAATGAAAAACTGACAATAAAAAAAATACACAAATATTCACAAATTATACAAATATTCTTCATTCAATAATATCCATAAAATACACAAATATTCACAAATTATATAAATAATCTTCTTACAACAATATCCATAAAATACCCAAACATTCTTTTTTACATCAAAAGCTAGCTAATAGATATCAAAATCAAGATAGAACATTCTTTTAACACATCAAGGTAGAACCACACTTCAAATGTAATCTAGCATGCATTCAGCCCACTCGAACCGTACTTCATCAATTTCAACTCTGGAGTACTTGAGATTTGTAAACTGTAAAAATACATAAATAATATATTAGTAAACCAAGTCTAAAAAGGATACAGCATGCAGAGTATCAGTAGTACAAGATGTTAGCAGTTCCTGCTAACAGAATTATATGCAAAGCTATATAAAGAATATTAGGCAGTAAGAGCATGGATAACAATGAGTCTGTCACATACTAATGCTTATATGGACAACTTAATGCCTATCCCATTGGATAAACTTTCATACACTCGAGCAAACTATTATCCTAGGCATGCATTCCATGCATAAATTTGTAGATATATATGATTCTATCTTATATGCGTTTGCAGCAGATGAAAGAAGGAGTAACAAAATATGTTGCACAAACAAGAAACAAGGAACAAAGTTTAACAATAGAGCATTGCCTGCAAACTTGGCTATGAACAAAAAAAGGGAAGATAGTCTACATAGAAATAGATACTTAGAGAACAAGAAGATCCAGAAGGTATGGTCACTTTCACATATCAGTACTTTAACAAACAGAATATTACAAAGGCCAATCATAGGAAGGAGAATTTTACCGAGAAAATAAAGTTGTATCCCATTTCGAGAATAACACGCAGAAATTCTATCCTTCTCCACATCATTGACAAATATCCAACAGTCATGTAAATCTTCTCATCTGAGAAATCCATTCCCTCAGTATAAAGAGCAAAACAGTGAGTATGCAAGGATATGCACCTTATGTACGCTTTCTTGTCCAAGGCAATGATTACCAAATGGTCCAGGAGTCTGCGTGTTCCATCTCCTGTCCGAAAACTTTGAAAAAACAAATCTATAATAGAACCAGGAGAAGCCCAGGCAGCATTCAAAGTTGTTAATATTACTGTTTTGTTTTCCATAGCTGCGTGTTCCATAGTTGTTAGAACTTTCTCAAGCTTAACATCGTTCTTTTCCTGCAAGCAGATATATAATTCTCTATAAAGGAGGAAAATTCACAATTGTTTGTAGGCACACAAGTTAAACGATATAAATTAAGGGGGGGATGACTTATTATATTGCATAAAATAGCATAAATCAAGTGATTTACTGACAGCTTAAGCTCATGGGGCAGATAATGTGCAAGAAAGTCGATCATTAACTAACCTGGCTCACCATCAAGAAGGATATCACATTTTGACATATTAGACCATTATCAACTTACCAGATTATTGTAAGCTTCAATAAAGGTAGAATCACAGTTGATAGCTTGCTTGTAATACAGAATTGCCATGTCAAGTTGACTTTGTTCATAATAGATGCCAACAAGGTTTCCTGCATCCAGATATCCCCAATGCATAGTTACCAAAATGGATTTATTGATAGAAAGCTTACCAGCCCAAAATGGTGGAACTCCACACAGTAAGATATAGAGTATAACTCCAGCACTCCATATATCAATTTCTGGTCCATAATTCCGTTTTAAAACTTCTGGAGCCATGTAATAAGGGCTTCCAACTATCTCAGAAAATCTTTCATCTAGAATTGGGGTAAAAAGAGAAAAAAAAAATAAGCAAAGCACGCCCTTATAGTAAAACTAAACTTCAAGTTATGTTATTGAATGGAAGTGATCATTAATGAGACTCAACAAAAATGAAGATCATTAATATGCATTCATATGGTAACTAATCATTCTAACTTCATTAACCAGAAGAACTTTAAGACTAAAATAAATAGATGAATACAATAAAAATAAAACTCTCCCTCAACTCCACTGAACAAAAATTGCTTCTTGTTCAAGCAGTGTCATTGCCAATAGTTCACTCCATTCATAACATTATGAACTTAATCTTCTCATTCCAGACACTCAGAGATCAAAATATTCAAATTAGACATGAAAACAATCTCAATAAGTGCATTGCCAATAGTTCTTAAAATATTACCAAGGAGGAGAAAATAAGGAAAACATTCTTACGAAGTGTTCTTTTGTTTTAGCAAACTAACTTAGCGAAATGCAAGGAACAAAATGTTAAGTAAACAATGAATTGTGAGATAAATTCTTTCCTTAGAACAACATTAACGGCAATACACGAACTATTTTAGAAGACAACACTAGCATAGATAGTTCCACGGCTGCACCACATTGTTAGCAACACAAAATAATCAGATAAAGACAGTATCAGTGGAAGAAATGTTATATTAATTATCTATTCTGAACCTAATCACAGGATTAAATCAATGTGCCCACATCCGTACCTACACAGAAACTTCAACTGGTCCCAGCTTTTCTAATTAGAAAGAAGACACTTCATCAAAGGGGGAAAAAATCAGCAAGCAGTAGAAGATGAGGATGATTTGGACCTGCGAAGCTCTTCTTGGCGATAAACAACCTGCATTACCAATGAATGAGTTTTAAGCATCTGAAAGTTATTTATTCCCTCTTTAACTTGTTAAATAGATATTAGATCAAAGTGCAAGTTGTTTGAATAAATCAACATTTGCGGACTTACCATCATCCTCAACCATAGGATGATAAGGTGTTTTAGGTTCAGTTATTTTCTGCCTCACTAGTTTATTGGCTTCAATTTCATACAAGTTGTCTTCATTCCATCTCACTTGAGGCCTACTAAAAGATATACATAATATGCAACTCTTAAGGTTTATATTATCCAACATGGAGAAATACATAAGTCAGTTTCAGGGAAAAAAAAAAGTGACACCTAACCATTTTTAAAAAAAAAAAAATCTGCAGAATTTCTAAATTCTGAATCTAGTCATATGTAAAATCAATTTTTCTATGAATGATCACTTAGTCAAATTCCTTCTAAAACAGACAAGCATCCTCTGTACAAATAAAAGAAAAGCTAAAAGGTCCTGAACTATGGAATTTGTGAATTTTCAGGCCAGTTGCAATAGCGTCAACTAATTTACGAAAACAATTTTTTGAAATTTTGTTTAAACAGACAACATCTAGCAAGGCCAAGACAAAAGAAAAGGTAAATATCACGCATTACTAGTACTAACCTCATTGTCCAAAATAACATATCTTAGCTACTAGTGAAATTCCTGATTATGTTTTTCCTGTGTATAGAAATACACATGATAAAAGTGTTAACTTCGAACACAATTTAGCAGCAAAAAACTGAATATTTACATATAGCACAAGCTTAAATTCTAAACCATTTGTTCAGGAATGCATATAGGGAGGTACAAATACAATGATGATTTCATCAGGGGGAAAAAAATTGAAGCACACTTCTCCAAAAAGAAATGGCAATACAATATAAAGATAGCAGACAATAAATAATCAAACAAAGTTCACAAACTTCTAGAGGTAAATTGGAACATACTAGTAACACAGAAATGAAGCATATTATAATTCAATTATAATCAATTTAAATATGTTTGATGGTGTTAGTCAATAGTTCCCCCGGATTATTTGATCTAGGACAACACCAACTTGTGCCACTATGGTAAATGCCAACATCCTCCGCATCTACACATCTGACGGGAGTAGAATGGAAGGGGCTCCCAAAATCTGAGCATTCACTAGCTTTAACTCAGAGCAAACAATATAAAGGCACATAATAGTGAAGACCTTGTCAGAACTATTCTAAATGACCTTGACAATTGAAGTGATTTATAAAATACTACAGTCAACTCAAAAATCTAAAGTCAACCAATGTGAGTAACTATCCCAATGTCTTATCTTAATTGGAAGAGATCGCCAATTACATCATGAACCACAAACCAAACTCAAACTATTGCAGCACGCAAAGCGTAGTTCTTTCCTTTCAATTTCTTCATAGTAATAGTAATGGACACAACGGGGCTTGAAAGATCAGTAATAGGAGACATTAAGGAGGTAGTCAAAGAGTTTGACTTTTTACCATGTATCAGTAAGGTTCACATCATAGATTAACCTCATATCAGTAAGGTTCAATCCAGTTATCAGTCACATAATGCATACACTAATATATTTTTGTTAACCATGGATATACTTGCACTTCCAATCCTCTGGATAAAGTTAGCTTCTTTCAATGGCGAGTTAGTAGTTGCACAATATGCAAATAAATCAAACTAAATTAATATAACAAATCTCTTGAACACTTCCATGGTTTGTGTAATCACATAACTGAGTAACAAACACTCTTCATGGTTTACTATACAACTTACGAAGAAGACTTAATGAGAGTTCCTTCAAGAAAAACTGGATAGAAGTGGGATCAAACAGGTTTCAATACTCTTCATTTCAAAGATGCTATAACTAGATTGAATGCACAGGCAAATAAGTAAAATACAGATTACAAGCAAGAAATCAGCATTATCTCTTTATGAATTAGAACTAATTACTTCTTTATAGTCGTCCATAACACATTTCTAGGAAGGTACTAAAAACAACAATAAAAACCCCCTAATCTTTGGATTAAAAATTAAAGAAAAGGAAGTGTGACTAAGTATAGGAAGCTATAATGCTAATAGATTAAACGAGCTTCAACTGAAGGATTACAAGACCAATTCAGCAAGAAAGTTCACGCCTTTTAGAATTATCCACGGATGAAAGAGAATTAATCCATGGGTTTAAAAAGAAACAAATTTTTTGATTCCATATGAGGCACAAACACGAAGAACCAGCCAAACCAGAAATCTACCCAGATTAATTTGGCCATTTTGTTTCTTGCCAAAAAAATAAAAATAAAATAATCAACCAAATAACTTTGTTCCAGCACATGAATCCAAACAAAACCTAACCATTAGTGATTCCCTAAGGAAACAGAAGACAATTAGGCAAGAATCCAATAAAGAAAAGAGGGGAAATTACCAGAGCGACGATGAAGATTCAACGCAGGACCAGGATGGCTTGCTGCTGGATGGTAATGGTGGTACTATTTTTTCCCAACCAGGATTTGGACCGCGGCGCTTCTGCTAGGGCTCGTGGAGAGGGTCGTGGCTCGCGGCGAGGAAGGTGTCTGGCCGCTGCTGCTTGGGCTGGCGGTGAGGAGACTGCTCGCAGAGAGGAAGGTGGCTCGTGGAGAGGAATAGGGTTCACGGAGAGCTCCAGCTCGCGGATGCTCGCGGCGAGGAAGGTGGCTGGTCGCGAAGAGGAGCTCGCTCGTGGAGAGGGCGGTGGCTCGCGGAGAGGAGCTCGCTCGCGAAGAGGAAGGTGGCTAGGGCTCGCGGAGAGGAGCTCGCTCGCGGGCGATGCTTTTTTTTATGCGACGCGGCTTTTTTTTTTCTTCTTCCGCGGACTGGACCAACAAAAAAAAACAAGCGAGACTGCGAGCAACGTGGCCGAGGTTTCACAACGAGGACGGAGAAGCAAGGGCGTCGATCTAGGAAGGAGAAGAGGCAGATGAGGTTGAGAGAGATGGTCGGAGGTTTAGGTTTAGGTTTAGATGAGAGAGATGGTCGCGTGAGGAAGGGGCGCGATATAGATTTAGGTTTGGAGGGAACTTCATAGTGTTGCAAATTTTGGCTGTGGGAATATTAAAATATTTTATTTTGGTTCATTAACACCGGATTTTAAAAACCGCAGTTAAAATCGGTGTCTATTAACGAAAAAAAAGGCGCTCATAGACATCGCCTAAAAAACCGATGTCTATGAGCTAAAATCTGCGCTCATAGACACCGATTTTTGAAAAAACCATTGTAAAATACTCAAAGACATCGATTTTTGCTTAAAACCGTTGTTGTTCCACTGATGTCTATGAGGGTTTTTGTTGTAGTGTACTGTTCAAGATTAAAAATCCACTTCTCATTTTCAAGGTGTCACAATACCTTAAAAATATTCTAAAGTGTCAACTTCACTATGATTGGGTTAACTACTCTTCCAATTAGAGTTGACACACTCTAAATTCACTTACGGTGTAGCAAACATACTCTTAGGAACCCAAAACTTGTTGGTGCTCCTTTGGTGTGTTAGGTATTCACTTGGAATAACTTTCCAAGACTCCTTTTTGATGACTTTCCTAAACTTCTTAGAGGTCTTAGTCACTTCAAGGTTAACTCTAGGAATAAACTCCCTTATAACCTTCTTAATGACTTTCTTAGGCTTCTCAAAAACTCTAGTCATGTCAGTCTTCTCAAGGTTAACTGATAACTTCCCTTAAGAGACTTCTAGACCTAAGGTTGGTTCCATAACTATATGGAACTCTATGGTAAGATGACACATTCTCTTTGACCTTTGATTTGTATCTCAACCCTCTCTTGCTATTGAATGAATCTTATCTATTTTAGCCTAGGTTTTGCTTCTTTGACCCTATGACTTCATTTGTCATTTTCTTAAGAGTCTTCTATAATTCATAAGTCTTGTCATCAAGATTTGATTTTCCACCATTAAATCCTCAACTTTTGATTTTTCTTGATGACCTTAGATTTTCCTTTTTCTAAGCATATTTCTAATTTCCTTAGAGTTCTTGCCTAAATAATTTTCTACCTTCCTATAATTAGGTAAGGTAGTTCTAGTATGAAATAACTTGTAATTATCCTTAGTGTTTTTATGCTTTCTATTTTCATGATAAATAACACTAAATAAGTTTCCAACTAGGACATCTCTCGTGCCAAGTCTTTAGTTCCTAGCTAATTCACCTTGGACTTAACCTAGTTCTGAACTAGGTTTGCCTAGTCCCACTAGGACTTCACTTGTACCAAGTGTTTAGCTCTCAGCTAATTTAGCTTGGAATTAATCTAGTTTCCAACTAGGTTAGTCTAGTTCCACTAGGCCTTCCCTTGTGCCAAGTGTTTGTCTCCCAGCTAACCCACCTTTAGTTTAACTTAGTTCCCAACTAGGTTTGCCTAGTCCCACTAAGACTTCATTTGTGCCAAGTGTTTAGCTCCCAGCTAACCCATCTTGAACTTAACCTAGTTCCTAACTAAGTTTGCCTAGTTCCACTAGAACTTTCATTTACCTAACATCTAGTTAGAACTTAATTCTTGTTTGTTTAACTTTCAGTTAGGACTTTGTCAATAAAATTTTCGATCAATCTTGACCTACTTAATTTTTCATTCATACATATTATCTAAATATTGGAACTCAAGCTGGAATAGATCTGAGTTTAATCAATATGTGCAATCTTGACCCTGAAAAAGTTGCACCAACAGTAGAGTCTCCAATTCTGTTTCCCTTTTCTATTCAGTGTTAATCAAGCATTCGTGCTAATATATCACAGTCCTTCAAAGCGTCTACTTGTTAAAGAGAGCTGGTATGCGCTGGCACAAAGGTTCCCATATGTTTATTACTTGAGGTGAGGTGAGGTGATCATGTTTATATAGCTAAAAAAAGTGCTTGCCAGGTATGCAAGTCGTTTCTTTGTTTTTCGCATGCATGTTTCTTTAATAAAGTGAAATATTTTTCACCATGTCCAGGTTCGGTTGATAAAACATGAACTTATGGTGTGTATTTATTTCCTATATATATATACATGTCTCTTTCGCTCCACCTGATCATAGTTAATACTTTATTATAAATCTGGCCAAAATTTTGATGCATAATTAAATAGACCGCGGCCTGCAGCAGGTTTAAGTCGACAACAATTTGAGATAACCACAACTTCATATACGATCGCATATCAATATTTAGCATTATTTTTCTGAAATGAATAATCATGCATTATTCATTATTCAAATAGTTTTAGAAGCGTGGGCTTCTTTGCTGCACTCGTCTCACTCTCCTCTCCCGTAGTACAAGTCATCGTCACCGAGCTATCCGAAGACGTCGACAAGGAGAGGTAGTGGCCATCATTTGCCGGCGATCTCTCGTCCATCCGATCACTCCTTTTTCTCTTCTTCTGATGCCAGCCAGGGAGAGCATAATTTGCAGTGGCGATGCCGCTGACTTCGGCCAAAAGCGGCCGAATGGTTCCACCGCAAAGCACTGTCTCCACAGCCTCGAGACAGAGCTGCCACCATCCCATCCACAGCAGCCCTGTTGCGCCGCCCACCGGGTTTATTGTCCTCCCACACGCCTCGTAAAGCAACGACCGAAACACAGCTGCATGCCCCCACATATATATATTTACATATACATAAATAAAAACAAATAACTGATGTGTGTGTATATACACACACACGTACCAGGGCGGTGGCGGAGGGGCACAGACGAGAGGAGGGATAGCAACGTGGACCGGCCGAAGAACTTGGCGACGAAGGCAGTGGCGTTCGCCTGCGCAGCGGCGCTTTCAATCCACTGGATGCACGGGCGGAGGACGCAGCTGCTGCTGCACCCTTTCCTCAGTACTCTACACCCGTTGCAGCTCATCCTATACCAATTTGTTTTCTTTCAATTATTTCCTCAACTTAGAGTCAACTATCAGAAGATCTCCTCCCGGTCCCTTCCAAAATCGCGGCTTAGCAGACGATATTTATAGCAGGAGAAGTGCATGGTTCGCAAGCCCTGGGGTGGAGGTCTCACCTGATGCGTGCGCCGAGATTGGATACGATCCAACATCTCTATCCTACCTCGTGATCCAACGGCCGATGAGCGGCTGATCTGTAGGCCCGGTCTGGATGGACGGATGAGGAGTTGGATTGGATCCCGAGAAGGTGTCGTGAGGGATTACGTAAGGGGGCATGGATTAAATGCATACAATCTGGTATTCCGGCGGGATGAGATTTGTACATATTTATGGTTTCCGTGGGAATCGTCTTACAATTTGGTGGATTGGTCCACGTTTTCGCGAGCCAACTAGAACAATCAAATGCGCGTACGAACGAGAGTGTGAGTCAAAAGAACGGTTTCCAAAATCGACAATACCCGTGACAGCGATTACAGTTACTCAATTGACCATTGGTAAACACGTTCCAAATTAATTTCCTTAGTTAATTGATCGATAATGAATATGAGTTAATTTTCATCAGTCAATTAAGAAGTAATTTCTAAAGATAGTCAAGTAATAAAGAGTTAGTTGTGCGGGATTGTTTGGATGAATGCATGAGTCCGAACACGAGCTTGGGTTAAGGAGATAACTAGAATATGCATAAATTAAAGGATCATTATATTATTATCGAACCAATACTTAGAGAATGAAATTAATAAATTGCAAAATTAAATTGTGAAAGGAGTTTGAATGATAGGTGGATTGGTCTAATCTACTTGATTTAAAAATCTAGTTCTTCTTAAACTATTTTCGAGTATACACCCAATTGATCTATTTACTTGTAGGGGTTCTTAGATTTTTTTTGTTTTTTTCTGCCGTATGAGGTGTGTTGCAAAGGAAAATGTAAAGAGAAAAGAAATCACAAAGGCCACTAGTACATTGGGTGTTTCATTTCTATAGGTGCTTAGGATGGTGAATCCAAAGCTGGTCCTTGTTGTTTAAAGACCCTAAATAAAATTATAAATTATGCCTTAATTTTAAAGAAAAAAATTCATGATCCACGATACGATTCTTTATATAAGTATAAGTAGCTTGCATTTAAATAAAATGACTGGAAATCAAAAACACCCACAAAGAATATATAAATCCAAATCGAAAGAACATAAATCATCGTCAAATCAAACCAAATCTATGAATCTATTAATCTTAAATACTACATCAACCAAACTAATTCTTGATTTGATACTCAAGTAACTAAATTGCAAACATAAATTGAATCATCAAATCAAGCTAAAATCTATTAATAGAAAACATTGCATCCCCAACATAGCTTTCAGACATACCCCTTGCTCTTTAGATCTTCCATTGAATCTTTGATTATTTGTTCCATAGAGATGAACTACATCCCCAATTGGATCAGTTTCTCTGTAGGATTTTGTGCTCTCAGAAGTCTAGGTTATGTATCCTTTGGGAATCTATAGACCCAAAGAAGAAATTAGAATTAAAATGTTTACAATAATGAAGCTAAAAATAGCCTTACAAAGGAGACAAGTTTGCTTAACTAGATTTGATTTCACAGGAGAAATGGGTTATACCTAGGCAACTTAAATTCTGGGTAAAGTTCTTCAACTTTGGATACAAAGTTACTCAAGTGGGAAATGGATTCAACGCATAAATGCCTACTGGATGCTGCAGGATCTTCGTATGCTAGAATGTGTGCTGGAGCAACATCTTTAACATGAACATGCCCCATATAAAAATCTGGATACTCTTCTTCAAAGTCTGCACACCGACCAGGAAGAGATATGCATACTAATTTACTATTCAAAACAACTAATATAGAATAAGCAACATAAGTAGCTCCAAAAGTTTCCCAGTGATGACATGTTTAACCAAGCAACTACAATACATCTAAAATATGTCAAAGCAAGACAAGCCTAAACAATAGAATAGGTTCCAAAGAGGGATCCCAAAAAAAACCTGATAAGACAACTTTTCATTGAGTATATACAATTGTGTAATTGAAGAGTAGGAGCTTGAAGATCCAATCGTTCTTAAAAGAATTTAAATGTTAACAGTATTCATGTATCATTACCAAAAAAACACAAAGGTAACTTATTTAAAATGTATTCGCGATGCACTTTTAAATGCAAAGTCATCAATAATAGCATCATATTCGATATTTTCTAAAATATTCTTTTCAATGCATAAAATTGTTGATTCATTTAGCCTATATTGAGTCATTGTGGTTTATAGATAAGATTTTATTAATTTTAATTTTAAAAAACTTCTTTTGGCAGATGCCACTTTCATGGGTATTGTCAATAATATCCTATAAGCAATCATCACATTTGGAAACATATCCATTATTTTTAAAAAATCTAATATTTGAATGGAAGACTATTTTTTATTTATTACATAAGATTCACTTGATAACATTACTTGCAAAACTTGTAGTTTTGAAAACATATATTTTGCATCAATATCAGAAGTGTCATCATTTTTTAAAGTATTTTCAAGATTCACACAAGAACTCATCAATTCATCATCTAATGAAACTAATTTGGCAACATCATATAAGAACCGAAATATAGATTCAAAATATTACAACTGTTCAAACTGTTGGTACAAGTTGCACTAATGATCTAATTTTGATGTATGATAAATAGGTTAAAGTTAGATGTGTTGCTTGTCTAACCTTTCTATCAAGTGTGCAGGAGTCGACTGATCTAAAGGACTTGACACTAGGCTGAAATTCAGCTAGGTCCGTGGGGCTCGATAGCTAGTGTGAAGTCCAGATTGGTCTGCGGGACCCAATATCTGGTGGGAAGTTCGGTTGGGTCCATGAGACCTGACAACCGGTCAAAGTCCAGTTAAGTCTGTGGACCTGACAACTAGCGAGAAGACCTGGTGGGTCAAAGGCAAGTCAAGCAACTGCAGTTAGTAAGTAGAGGTAAGCAACTGGAGGAGAGATATAGTGAGAACACGTTCTCAGTTGATGGAACTATAGGCGTCGTTCCTGTTGGTTGCTACTCGGAATATCATACCGGTTCCCTTGTACAAAAATTTTGTACAAGTCCTGAACCTTTCCTAACAACCTATTATGTTCTTTAGAAATTAAATTTGGAATCACAAACAGAACTTAACATTATTGATTCCAAATTTAACTTATCTGTTCTTAGAGGTTTAGACTTGGATCGCAAACGATGCTTAACATTATTAATCCAAATCCACCCATGTTACAAATTTGATTAAATATTTATTTCAGAGATCGGCTTCCAAGTTAAACATGGCGAGGCACTAGACCTTCTTGGCTATGGGATCATCCACCACTTCCTAGACAAAGCCTTTCAACGAAATTTAATATTTAATTTCCTTATAGTAACCCTAGGTTTAACCATTAAGAACAATAAAATCACAAGATCGAAAAACAAAAGAAACACAAAATCGAATCATAAATCTGAAACCTAGAATCGTTAGCCTCTTGTGTTTGGTATTTCAAAATCCATACAAAAGATGAACTAGGTATGATGCGGAAACTAATAACTAGTTATACCTTTTATAGCTTATAGACCTCTAGATCTTCTATCGTATTCCTCTTCTTATCTCTGACATCGTGTGGGCGATGATCTACCAAGATGAGAATCCACCCAAGCCTCCTTCTTCTCCCTGCAAGTTTCGGCCACCAACAATCTCCTAGAGATGAAGAAATTCGGGCACTAACCAAGCTCCAAGGGACGCTAAGAAACAATGCCTCCTATCTCTCCTTCTTCTCCCAGCAAAATCCGGCCACCAAAAATCTCCTAGAGACTAGATGTCTTTGGCCACCAAAGAAGAAGAGAAGAGGAAGACAAATGGAAGAGGGCCAGCCACATCAAGGAAGAGAGGAGAGGAAATAATAGATGTGTTGTTAAGTGAGGCCCCTCTACCCTCTCTTTTATATTCCTTGGTCTTGGCAAATAAGGAAAGTTTTAAACATAATTAAAACTTCCTTATTTTCTTTGCCAATGGCTAATAAGAAAATTTTAATTAAAATTTCCTCTTAACCCATCTTGTGGTCGGCCCCTACTAGTCCTCCAAATAAGGAAAGTTTTAAACACAAAATTAAAACTTCCTAATTTGTTTCCAGAAATTTTTAAAATAAAAATTTCTCTTTTAAAATTCCCTTCATGGTTGGTTATAAAAAGAAACTTTTATAAATTAAAATCTCTCTTTTAAAATATGTGGATGATTACAAAAAGAAAAGTTTTCTCCAAAATTAAAATCTTCCTTTTAACTACAAATAAGGAAAGATATCAAACCTTTCTCTTAATCCTTTATAGAAACTATAAAAGGAAATATTTAATTTAAAACTCTCTTTTAAAATCATGGCTTTCACATAAGGAAAGATTTTAAAATAAACTCCCTTTTATTTTTATTGTGGTCGGCCACCTAAGCTTGGGTTCCAAGCTAGGTCCGACCGCCACTTGATCCCATCTAACCTTGGTTTGGCCAGCCCTAGCTTAGGCTCCAACCTAGGCTTGGCTGACCACCTTAAGGTGGGTAAGAAGTTGGGTTTAGGTGGATATAAGACTTTATAAATAAGAGGCTACGACAGGGACCGAGAGGAGGAATTGGTTTTGGTCTCCCAATGAACTTGAGCTTCCCGTGTTCACCCCGAACACCGAACTTGAGTTCATCAATAATATCTCATTCCACTAAAGAGTTATTATTGCACTACCGCACCAATCTCATATTACTATATAGGCTCCTTCTTATCATGAGTGTGTTAGTCTCCCTGTGTTTAAGATATTGAATGCTCACTAATTAAATGAGTTACTGACAACTCACTTAATTAATATCTAGCTCCAAGAGTAGTACCACTCAACATTATCGTCATGTCGGACTAAGTCCACTTGTAGGGTTTACATGACAATCCTTATGAGCTCCTCAAGGACACATCATCAACCTACATTACTAGGACATAGTTTCATTCTATAATCAACAACACACCATATAAATAATATCATTTCCCAACTTATCGGACCTATTGATTTAACGAGCTAAATCACACCCTTTGATAAATTAAAGAAATAAGTATTAAGTGTTAGGATCTTCGGATAGCGGCTAGAGAGGGGGGTGTGAATAACCGACCCGAAATTCTCGTTTCTTCCTACAATTTGAGTTAGCGCAGCGGAAATAAAGAGTAGAAACGAAAATGGAGAAGATCAAACCTCAAACACGACGATATAACGAGGTTCGGAGATGATACTCCTACTCCTCGGCTTGTCCGTAAGGTGGACGAATCCTATCAATCCGTGGGTGGATGAGACCCCGGAAAACCGGCTAATAAGAACTCCTTCTGGGTGGAGAAACCTCACCACAATTCCTTTTGCAACAGCAATAATGGAGTACAAAGAATAGAGCAAGAAACAATGGACAATATGAATGTAAAGACACCCTATCAGGTTTGCTTGCCTTCTTGTTGTCGACTGGAGTCCGTTGATGAAGCAACAACTTCACAATAGCAGCTAGAAAACCAGCAGATGGAAGCTCACACGAAGCTTCAGAAAAATGAAGAGCTCAGCAAAGCTCTGGTCGCAGTCTTGAGGAGGAAGAAGTTATTCTATCCACTTTCACTATAGAGGCTTATAAACTGCACCTGCGAAGAAGAAACAGAAGATACAGAAATCTAGCCGTTGTGACTCAACGGCTAGACCTGGACCGATCAGGCTTCACCCTGATCGGTCCACAAGGCATTTGATCGGTCTGTGGACCGATCAGGCCCTAGGCTGATCGGTCCCCAGACCGATCTCCAACTCTCACAGAGAGTTGGTTCCACAAGCCTGATCGGTCTGTGGACTGATCAGACTATAGGTGGATCGGTCCACAGACCGATCCCCTCCTATCATCCATCGCATCCTGATCGGTCTACAAACCGATCAGATAACCCACAGTAAGCTTCTGTTTGGTTACTGATCGGTCACCAGACCGATCAGATAAACCAAAGTATCACTGGATCGGTCAACAAACCGATCTAATGTCTATGTAGGTTTTAGAGCTTCCCAGCCCTAAACCCTAAAGCCTTCCCGGTCTAGAGAACGAGCTACCGAGCCCTCTCCGACTTCCTCATCCAGTCCAGAGAATGAGCTACCGAGCCCTCTCCGACCTAGTTCGGAGAACGAGCTACCGAGCCCTCTCCAACTTCGTCCGGTCCAGAGAACGAGCTACCAAGCCCTCTCTGACCTAGTCCAGAGAACGAGCTACCGAGCCCTCTCCAACTTCGTCCGGTACAGAGAACGAGCTACCGAGCCCTCTCTGACCTAGTCCAGAGAACGAGCTACCGAGCCCTCTCTGACTCCATCTAGTCCAGAGAACGAGCTACCGAGCCCTCTCCGACCTCCCATGCCAAGCTTCCATACTTGGACTTTTCCGTGCCAAGTCTCCATACTTGGACTTTTCCGTGCCAAGTCTCCATACTTGGACTTTTCCCATGCCAAGCTCCCTGCTTGGACTTTTCCCGTGCCAAGCTCCCTGCTTGGACTTTTCCCGTGCCAAGCTCTCTGCTTGGACTTTTCCCGAATCAGGTCAACTCAAGTCGGGTCAACCTGATCAACCTTGACCAAAGGTTGCACCCACAATCCCCCAAGTTCCTATTCTTGTCAAACATCAAAATACAACTTCTCCATTCTTGTCAAACATCAAAATATACCTCGAGTCAGGTCAACTCGAGTCGGGTCACCCAGGTCAACTTGACCTAAGGTTGCACCAACAATCTCCCCCTTTGATGTTTGACAAAAACCATAATCAAGTTAGGTTAAACCTAACTTAGGTTTTCCAATAGTTCTCCAATGTTCTTCCTCGAACATTCTCCTCAAACTCCAATGTTCTTCCTTGAACATTCTCTGGACATTCTCCCCCTTTTTGACACACATCAAAAAGAGTGAATCAAGGTCAAGAGTTTCTTCCTAATGAAAGTCACATACGTTTCATTGAAACCCTTAATTTCCCCCTTGATACTAAAATCAACAATCAACTTAGTGATAATCCCATATCACTCATCCTCAGAAATCTTGACGAGTAAGAACTCCCCCTAAAGGTCAACTCCTCCTTGACCATTGCACCAACAATATCTTGGAGAGTTTCAACCCTTTAGAAATCTAAAGCACCAACTTCCATAGCTGAAATTTTAGACAACAGTCGAAAATCAGCATTTGGCACGCTCTGATCGGTCACCAGACCGATCCACACTTCCCTGGATCAGTTCAGTGACCGATCCAGACTTCCCTGGACCGATCAGGACCCCCTCTGATCGGTCCACAACTCTCTGATAAGGATTTCTGATTTTTCTCCCGAAATTCAGAAACCCCTAAAAAATCACAGAAAATTCCAAAAATTGTAAAATTTTGAGGATACATTCCTCATGACATATATTATCATGGAAAAATAGTTTTCTATGAAAATAACTCCCATTTTTAAATCTTGATACAAAGTTCGAAAGACTTTGAAATAGCTCAAGGTTAATCCATCTTTGTATCAACTTGCTCAATGATGAATGCTATCACTAGAAAAGCTTCATCAAGGTTTTTCAAATCAATTTTGAAATGATTTTAAACCATTCAATTTAGGACCACAATCTTAGGACTAAATGTACATGACTTGTACACAAGTTTTCCCTATGATCCTCAATTTCGAATTAGGCTCATCTAGGTACAAGAACTATGCACCTTGATCCTAACTCATCATCCTAATATCTCACACACATCCAAGGTGTATCAAACACATCCAAGGTGTATCAAACACATCCAAGACAATTTTGATGTGAGATATGGGTTTAGGTCATCTTAAGCTAAGTTCTCATGCATTTTCTAAACAACAATTTGATCTCCATATCAAATTGTGTTTCTATCCTTAAATCAATTTAATTGATCATAAATGCAAGAGATGATGACATGGCATAAAATAATATCATAAGTGAAAATATGTGCCAATGTCATGATGTCATGGCATAAAGTATGAAACTTAAATAAGGCATGACATATAACTAACCTAAGCATTATCATGACATTTCAAATGATAATAAAATAAATATGATGTCATGACATGGCATATGACAAACAATGTATGGCAAATAACATATAAAGGTATAGAAAATACCTAATTCTAGCCTTAGTTACCATTTTTGATAATTTTGATCATTTTGCCATAAATTCTATATTCCTAAGTGTAATAGACCTAAAGTCATATACTAAAGATTTTTAGATCACTATGTGTCAATTAGATTGACCCTAGAAAACTCCTCAAATGTGGTTGGCACATCCTAATCACCTTAGGAATAATTTTAACTTTCATTTTCAAGGCTTGATTACACCTTAAAAATTCCTAAAATGCCACCTTTTGCCATGAGTAGGTTAACTACCTATCCAATTAAGGTTGGCACACCCTAAACCATCTAGCGTGAAGGAATCACGCTCCTAGGAACCCAATACCTATTTGAGCTCATTGGGTTCACTAAATATTCACTAGGGATGACTTCCTTAGCAACCCTCCTAATGACCCTCCTAGGCTTTAAAGCCTTGGTTATTTGGGACTCATCAAGATCAACTCTAGGGGTGACTCCCCTTGTGACCTTGGTGATAGTCTTCCTAGCCCTAGATCTTGTTCCCTAATCGAATGGAACATTATGATAAGCGGGCTTGACCACTTGAGACTTAGGTTTGTGACCCAAACCTCTCATGTCCTTGGGCTTTGATTTTTGACCCTTAGACCCTAGAGTTGAATTCTCCAAATTTTTAAGAGCCTTTTCTAAAGTGTCAAGTCTTGACCTCAAGACTTGATTTTCCTTCTTTAATACCTCAAGCTTTAATTTTCTATTTTTCTTTGAGGTATTCCTAGGCATATGTCTAGTTGTTTTGGGATTCCTATCTAGGTTTTCCTTAACCTTAGATGAGTTAACTCTAGGGTTGGCATTTCTAGCATTGTCCTTATCTAGGCTAACATGTTTGGCACCTAAGCACATGTATCGGTTTCTATGGTTATCATGCTTATCATTATTGACAATTGCAATAAAACTACTAGCATGTGTCTTATTAGAATTGCAAGAATGTGCCTTAAAGGATACCTTAGGGTTTGCCTTAGCTCCCCCCATAGATGTGCTTGGTCTCTTTTCCTTGTGAGGTTGCCTCCCCCTTGGACATTGACTCCTATAATGTCCCCTTTGCTTGCATTGGAAGCACACCACGTGCTCCTTGCCCTTGCGCATCGGGACTCCGGCTTCCTTGACTTTTGGTGCCGGTGGAGTCTTCCTAATCCTCTTTGGACATTTACTTTTGTAATGCCCATATTCCCTACACTCAAAGAAAATTATATGTAATTTACTTGAAATTAAGTTGCTTGAGTTACCTAGGGTTGAGGATGGATATAAGCTCTCTCCTTCATCCCTTCCGGAGGTAGAGGCCTCTTCTTTTTGCTCCAGTCTTGAAGAAGAACTCTCCTCCTCTTCTTCCTTAGATGTTGAGTAGCCCTCAACTTCTAATTCCATACCTCCATGATGTGAGCTACTTGGCTCACTTGACTCCTCTTCATGACTTGAATTGGAGCTCTCCTCATGGAACTTAGCCAAGTTGTTCCACAACTCCTTGGCATTGTTGTATCTACCTATCTTACACAAGATATCATTAGGTAATGAAAATTTAAAGATTTTCGTTATCTCGTCGTTGATTATGGATTGGTGGATTTGTTCCTTCGTCCACTTCTTCTTCTCGAGAGGTTCTCCTTCTTTATCCACCGGATGAATAAAACCTACTTGTACACAATTCCAATTTGCTAGGTTAGTCATAAGAAAATACTTCATTCTTACCTTCCAAAACGCGAAATCGTCACGATCGTAGAAGGGTGGAATCGTGACATCTTCTCCAAGTTGATCCATTCTCTAGCTCGTGTTCCCCCGGGTGTTAATCCGACGAAGAGCGACCTTGCTCTGATACCACTTGTTAGGATCTTCGGATAGCGGCTAGAAAGGGGGGGTGTGAATAGCCGACCCCAAATTCTCGTTTCTTCCTACAATTTGAGTTAGCGCGCAGCGGAAATAAAGAGTAGAAACGAAAATGGAGAAGATCAAACCTCAAACACGACGATATAACGAGGTTCGGAGATGATACTCCTACTCCTCGGCTTGTCCGTAAGGTGGACGAATCCTATCAATCCGTCGGTGGATGAGACCCCAGAAAACCGGCTAATAAGAACTTCTGGGTAGAGAAACCTCACCACAATTCCTTTTGCAACAGCAATAATGGAGTACAAAGAATAGAACAAGAAACAATGGACAATATGAATGTAAAGACACCCTATCAGGTTTGCTTGCCTTCTCGTTGTCGACTGGAGTCCGTTGATGAAGCAACAACTTCACAATAGCATCTAGAAAACCAGCAGATGGAAGCTCACACGAAGCTTCAAAAAAATAAAGAGCTCAGCAAAGCTCTGGTCGCAGTCTTGAGGAGGAAGAAGTTATTCTATCCACCTTCACTGTAGAGGCTTATAAACTGCACCTGCGAAGAAGAAATAGAAGACACAGAAATCTAGCCGTTATGACTCAACGGCTAGACCTGGACCGATCAGGCTTCACCCTGATCGGTCCACAAGGCATCTGATCGGTCTGTGGACCGATCAGACTATAGGCGGATCGGTCCACAGACCGATCCCCTCCTATCATCCATCGCTTCCTGATCGGTCTACAGACCGATCAGATAACCCACAGTAAGCTTCTGTTAGGTTACTGATCGGTCACCAGACCGATCAGATAAACCAAAGTATCACTGGATCGGTCAACAAACCGATCTAGTGCCTATGTAGGTTTTAGAGCTTCCCAGCCCTAAACCCTAAAGCCTTCCCGGTCTAGAGAACGAGCTACCGAGCCCTCTCTGACCTAGTCCGGAGAACGAGCTACCGAGCCCTCTCCGACTTCCTCATCCGGTCCAGAGAATGAGCTACCGAGCCCTCTCCGACCTAGTCCGGAGAACGAGCTACCGAGCCCTCTCCAACTTCGTCCGGTCCAGAGAACGAGCTACCGAGCCCTCTCTGACCTAGTCCAGAGAACGAGCTGTAACACCCCAAATTATTTAGAGTTCTAAAAGACCTTATTAAAATCTATAATGCTATAGAAAAATTCTAGAGATTTTTAGGAATTTTTAGAGTATTTTTACGTAATTTTTGGAGTTTGTTTGGTATTTTTATCAAGAGAAAGAAGTTTAAAAATATATATATATAAAAGTGTTAAAACTGGGTTTTGAACCCAAGAGCTCGGACCCGAACTAGATTTTAACGGACTCAGCCAACCATCTGGGCTATGGCTGTTTTGTTTATAATATATGAGATAAGATGTATATGATGTAGAAAATGGTAATGGAGAATAATAGCAAGGAAAATAAGTTGAAGAAGCTAGGTTTCGAACCGAGCTCCTCGGCCCAAGCAGAACTCGGCCCGACCAACCGTGCTATGCTCGATTTGTTAACTAGATGTGAGAACAAATTTATATAAGGTATAGTTAGGAACATTGAAAATAAATCGAAACGAAAAGTGCGCGGCTGAGGATTCGATACCGCAACCCTTGACTTGGTCAAAACCGTAGCCAACCAACTCTTCAGCGAGTATTTCTTGAAAAAATAAGGAGCGAAATAATCTTAAGCCATAACAGAATACCCTAGGTTATAAAAGGATAAGTTAGGAGAGGGATTAATTATTTTTTTTCCCTCAAAATTTCTCCTCTCGCACTCGGCGACGGCGTCCGCGATTTCCTGTTCTCCGAGTAGCAACCAAGACGCCGAGCGTCTTCTTCCGTGAGTTCTTCACCGATCCAAGCTCCTCTCGTAAAGGAGAACTCGAAGGCGCGAAGAAGACCGAGATTTCAAGCTCGCCGCAAGCCCTAGAAGCATTAGAAGTTCTTCTCTTCGGCTGTAAGTCCAAGGAACGCATGTAAGTTGCTACTCACCTGCAGTAGGATAGCTCCGAGATTTATTGCTTGTTCCTCTCCTTGTTCCCGAAGCTTTGCATGAGTTTCCAGTAGAAATTCCCTTTTGGTTTCTGCCATGGAGTTCATTAGGTAGTTGTTTAGGAGAAGTAGATATGTTGGTTAGTGGATTTAGCTTGATGGTTGGTGTTTTGTTTCCCTCAAATTCTTTCAAAAGTTCTGGGCAGAGTGGTTTAGATCGGATTGAGTTTCCAATGTATGATGCTAATACTTCTCTTAATCAGGTTTCTCTAGTGGTTGTTTTTCCTTGATAACTCATGATGTCAATAATTTTTATGCACTGTTAGGATTTTAAAGTGGATCCTCTTATGAAAATAGGTTAAGTGCTATGCATTTTCCAGAATTTGGGTAGTTTAGATTTAGCTTAAATTGATGTGGTTCATGTATATAATTGGACATGCAGTAATTAGTTTAGGTGTTAAGTGTTTGGATTTTGGGATTTTGTTTCCATACTCAGAAAGTTGCTGGGTTGTTTAAGCATAGCATAAGGAGGTTAGGAAATAATGGAGAACAGTTCGGGTTTCTAAACCTTCAGGTTTTCAAGCATGAGTTTCCTTGCTTTCTATGCTTTCGGATTGCATTGTACAGCATTAGAACAGCTAGAGATTATTGAGTAGCATGCGTTCTTTGCTCTCTTTCTTTTATCTCTGTTGTAGCAAGATTTAAGGTTTTAATTTCAACAAGTTTTAGATGTAGCATAAGCTTGTATGATATGCAGATTTTTATAAGTATAGCATGCAGAATTTAGATAAGCTTGGTATGTAGATTTTGTTAAGCTTAGTATGCAGATATTAGATAAGCTCAATATGCAGATTTTAGTTAAGCTTAATATGCAGATTTCTGTTTAAACTGGTATGCAGATTTTTGTTTAAGCATTGCAGTGTTAGAAGTTGTTTAAACATTTCAGTTTTGTAAGAAGCATTCTTTTATAAGAAAAGTATAAGAAAGATAAAGAAAAGTATAAGAAAGATAAAGAAAAGAAAGAAAAGGCCAAGGCCTTAAGTAAATTCCAAAGTCAAGACTTTAGGGATTTTGGCACACAAGGTGCTTATTAAAATGCCAAGGCATTATATATTAGAAGTATTAAAAGATAACAAGTATTTTACTTTTATCAGTGGCACTGTACTGGAATCTCAGTAGTCCTTGGGCTGGGCTCCCATAGTTGGTCCCTAGGTTTAGATAACCTAGTATGCAGGACTCTCAGTAGTCCTTGGGCTGGGCTCCCATAGTCGGTCCCTAGGTTTAGATAACCTAGTATGCAGGACTCTCAGTAGTCTTTGGGCTGGGCTCCCATAGTCGGTCCCTAGGTTTAGATAACCTAGCAAATCCTACTAGATTTAGGACCAGCTATCTCGGGTCTAGTTAGGGATGCGCGCATAGTAAGTACAGTTGCCGGGCCCAAGAAGAAGTTGATTATTATTTTGAAGTATTATAAGTATAAGTTTTTGAATAAGTAAAGCAAGTTTTCCATAATTATAAAGTATTAAAGGACAAGTTTAGAACAGATGAATTAAGTTTCATCTTTAAAATCAGCAAGCTGAGTTTTCTTTTATGCTAGCAGCTTTTACATGTTTAGTTTCTTACATGTTATTTATTTGCTAGATGATGAGCATGTTTAGCTTTATATGTTAGCATTTCAGTTAGTTTGCTTTCTTTATTAGTTTATGAGCATGATTAGCTATACATGTTTAGTATATCAGTTAGTATGATGTCCTTGCCATTTATGAGCATGAGTAGCTATACATGTTAGCTTTTCTGTTAGTTGATTTCTTAGCCATTCATGAGCATGAGTAGCTTGACATGTTAGCATTCAGTTTTAGCATGTTTTTATTTCGTATACATGCACATTCGTGATTTTGTGAGTTAGATAGCGCTTACTAAGCAAATTTTGCTTATAGATTACACTTCCTCTTACTGCAGATAAAGGAAAAGAAAAGATTTAGCAAGGAAGGCGACAAGGTGGCGCGGATGGTGTGTGATGCCAGGACTATGGAAGCCTTGGGACTTAGTTTAAGAATTTATTAAGATTGCCATTTATTAAGAATGTATTGGATGAGTCATTTAGTCTTCCGCTGTTAGTTAATTGTATGCTTTTATTTTGTTTCCGCTATTCATTACTTGCATGATTTGATTTCATTAAACTGCGTGGTGATGTTATTCCTTTTGTATGTTTGATATGTGTTTCAGCCGCCTGTGGCTGTGTATATTATGTTATGTATGTCAGTTTAAGGTCACCGGTACAAGGGAGATTCTGTCGAAATTTTTCGGTAGGGTTTCTTCGAGGATTTTAATCATACCGGTTAAGTAGAGTTAGTAGTTAAGTAACGGTCATCCTTAGAGAGTAGTAGTAGTAAGAATGGTGGTCGTTACAGTTGGTATCAGAGCAGTTCCCATTCTCCAGCATCACACATCAGCACCATCCTTGCCGTCTTCAAGTAAGAAAGTATTTAATTTTCTTTTATGCTTTCTTTATTAATTACAGTATAGAGTATCTGTTTATATGTGCTTAGGAAAGAAGAAAATTCATGTTTTAATTTTCTATGTTTTGATACATATGCTTAGAAAGAATAGAGACAATTTTAGTTTTTGTTTCTCTTATATTCATATATACATAAGTATGTTTAGAAAGGATGGAGAAGATATCAGGTATTATTATTGGCATAACCATCAGTTGAAACTGAAAGGAGAAGGAAGAGTCCAGAACAGTTTCCAGTATCCGATATGGACACTACGAAGTTGTAGTCAAGCCATTTGGTGACTAATGCACCTATGGTCTCTAGAGACCTTATAATAGGCCTTCCAAGGACCACTAATGGGTATGAATTGATATGAATGATAGAGGACCGAGAAGTTAAGAGATTAAGGAACAAAGAGTACCGTTAGTGGAAGTCATTTAGAACCAGAAGCATGAGGAAGTTACTTAGGAGCATGAGGACAGTATGAGATAGAAATGTCCAGAATTATTCTAAGTTCGAGGACGAACTTTTTACAAGGGAGGGAGAATTGTAACACCCCAAATTTCATGATTTAGAGTTCTAAAAGACCTTATTAAAATCTAGAAATGCTATATAAAAATTCTAGAGATTTTTAGGAATTTTTAGAGTATTTTTACGTAATTTTTGGAGTTTGTTTGGTATTTTTATCAAGAGAAAGAAGTTTAAAAATATATATATATAAAAGTGTTAAAACTGGGTTTTGAACCCAAGAGCTCGGACCCGAACCAGATTTTAACGGACTCAGCCAACCATCTGGGCTATGGCAATTTTGTTTATAATATATGAGATAAGATGTAAAATGGTAATGGAGAATAATAGCAAGGAAAATAAGTTGAAGAAGCTAGGTTTCGAACCGAGCTCCTCGGCCCAAGCAGAACTCGGCCCGACCAACCGTGCTATGCTCGATTTGTTAACTAGATGTGAGAACAAATTTATATAAGGTATAGTTAGGAACATTGAAAATAAATCGAAACGAAAAGTGCGCGGCTGAGGATTCGATACCGCAACCCTTGACTTGGTCAAAACCGTAGCCAACCAACTCTTCCGCGAGTATTTCTTGAAAAAATAAGGAGCGAAATAATCTTAAGCCATAACAGAATACCCTAGGTTATAAAAGGATAAGTTAGGAGAGGGATTAATTATTTTTTTTCCCTCAAAATTTCTCCTCTCGCACTCGGCGACGGCGTCCACGATTTCCTGTTCTCGGGCGAAGACGAAGCCGGCTTCGTCTCCGGCGGCCGGCGAGCGTCTTCTTCCGTGAGTTCTTCACCGATCCAAGCTCCTCTCGTAAAGGAGAACTCGAAGGCGCGAAGAAGACCGAGATTTCAAGCTCGCCGCAAGCCCTAGAAGCATTAGAAGTTCTTCTCTTCGGCTGTAAGTCCAAGGAACGCATGTAAGTTGCTACTCACCTGCAGTAGGATAGCTCCGAGATTTATTGCTTGTTCCTCTCCTTGTTCCCGAAGCTTTGCATGAGTTTCGAGTAGAAATTCCCTTTTGGTTTCTGCCATGGAGTTCATTAGGTAGTTGTTTAGGAGAAGTAGATATGTTGGTTAGTGGATTTAGCTTGATGGTTGGTGTTTTGTTTCCCTCAAATTCTTTCAAAAGTTCTGGGCAGAGTGGTTTAGATCGGATTGAGTTTCCAATGTATGATGCTAATACTTCTCTTAATCAGGTTTCTTTAGTGGTTGTTTTTCCTTGATAACTCATGATGTCAATAATTTTTATGCACTGTTAGGATTTTAAAGTGGATCCTCTTATGAAAATAGGTTAAGTGCTATGCATTTTCCAGAATTTGGGTAGTTTAGATTTAGCTTAAATTGATGTGGTTCATGTATATAATTGGACATGCAGTAATTAGTTTAGGTGTTAAGTGTTTGGATTTTGGGATTTTGTTTCCATACTCAGAAAGTTGCTAGGTTGTTTAAGCATAGCATAAGGAGGTTAGGAAATAATGGAGAACAGTTCGGGTTTCTAAACCTTCAGGTTTTCAAGCATGAGTTTCCTTGCTTTCTATGCTTTCGGATTGCATTGTACAGCATTAGAACAGCTAGAGATTATTGAGTAGCATGCGTTCTTTGCTCTCTTTCTTTTATCTCTGTTGTAGCAAGATTTAAGGTTTTAATTTCAACAAATTTTAGATGTAGCATAAGCTTGTATGATATGCAGATTTTTATAAGTATAGCATACAGAATTTAGATAAGCTTAGTATGTAGATTTTGTTAAGCTTAGTATGCAGATATTAGATAAGCTCAATATGCAGATTTTAGTTAAGCTTAATATGCAGATTTCTGTTTAAACTGGTATGCAGATTTTTGTTTAAGCATTGCAGTGTTAGAAGTTGTTTAAACATTTCAGTTTTGTAAGAAGCATTCTTTTATAAGAAAAGTATAAGAAAGATAAAGAAAAGTATAAGAAAGATAAAGAAAAGAAAGAAAAGGCCAAGGCCTTAAGTAAATTCCAAAGTCAAGACTTTAGGGATTTTGGCACATAAGGTGCTTATTAAAATGCCAAGGCATTATATATTAGAAGTATTAAAAGATAACAAGTATTTTACTTTTATCAGTGGCACTGTACTGGAATCTCAGTAGTCCTTGGGCTGGGCTCCCATAGTCGATCCCTAGGTTTAGATAACCTAGTATGCAGGACTCTCAGTAGTCCTTGGGCTGGGCTCCCATAATCGGTCCCTAGGTTTAGATAACCTAGTATGCAGGACTCTCAGTAGTCCTTGGGCTGGGCTCCCATAGTCGGTCCCTAGGTTTAGATAACCTAGCAAATCCTACTAGATTCGGGACCAGCTATCTCGGGTCTAGTTAGGGATGCGCGCATAGTAAGTACAGTTGTCGGGCCCAAGAAGAAGTTGATTATTATTTTGAAGTATTATAAGTATAAGTTTTTGAATAAGTAAAGCAAGTTTTCCATAATTATAAAGTATTAAAGGACAAGTTTAGAACAGATGAATTAAGTTTCATCTTTAAAATCAGCAAGCTGAGTTTTCTTTTATGCTAGCAGCTTTTACATGTTTAGTTTCTTACATGTTATTTATTTGCTAGATGATGAGCATGTTTAGCTTTATATGTTAGCATTTCAGTTAGTTTGCTTTCTTTATTAGTTTATGAGCATGATTAGCTATACATGTTTAGTATATCAGTTAGTATGATGTCCTTGCCATTTATGAGCATGAGTAGCTATACATGTTAGCTTTTCTGTTAGTTGATTTCTTAGCCATTCATGAGCATGAGTAGCTTGACATGTTAGCATTCAGTTTTAGCATGTTTTTATTTCGTATACATGCACATTCGTGATTTTGTGAGTTAGATAGCGCTTACTAAGCAAATTTTGCTTATAGATTACACTTCCTCTTACTGCAGATAAAGGAAAAGAAAAGATTTAGCAAGGAAGGTGACAAGGTGGCGCGGATGGTGTGTGATGCCAGGACTATGGAAGCCTTGGGACTTAGTTTAAGAATTTATTAAGATTGCCATTTATTAAGAATGTATTGGATGAGTCATTTAGTCTTCCGCTGTTAGTTAATTGTATGCTTTTATTTTGTTTCCGCTATTCATTACTTGCATGATTTGATTTCATTAAACTGCGTGGTGATGTTATTCCTTTTGTATGTTTGATATGTGTTCCAGCCGCCTGTGGCTGTGTATATTATGTTATGTATGTCAGTTTAAGGTCACCGGTACAAGGGAGACTCTGTCGAAATTTTTCGGTAGGGTTTCTTCGAGGATTTTAATCATACCGGTTAAGTAGAGTTAGTAGTTAAGTAACGGTCATCCTTAGAGAGTAGTAGTAGTAAGAAGGGTGGTCGTTACACGAGCTACCGAGCCCTCTCCAACTTCGTCCGGTACAGAGAACGAGCTACCGAGCCCTCTCTGACCTAGTCTAGAGAACGAGCTACCGAGCCCTCTCTGACTCCATCTAGTCCAGAGAACGAGCTACCGAGTCCTCTCCGACCTCCCATGCCAAGCTTCCATACTTGGACTTTTCCGTGCCAAGTCTCCATACTTGGACTTTTCCGTGCCAAGTCTCCATACTTGGACTTTTCCCGTGCCAAGCTCCCTGCTTGGACTTTTCCCGTGCCAAGCTCCCTGCTTGGACTTTTACCGAATCAGGTCAACTCAAGTCGGGTCAACCAGATCAACCTTGACCAAAGGTTGCACCCACAATCCCCCAAGTTCCTATTTTTGTCAAACATCAAAATACAACTTCTCCATTCTTGTCAAACATCAAAATATACCTCGAGTCAGGTTAACTCGAGTCAGGTCACCCAGGTTAACCTTGACCTAAGGTTGCACCAACATTAAGTATATGTGCTTGTTATTATATCATGATTAAGAGTACACACTTCCATAATAACAGAGGTATTGTTCTTTTATATAGTCAGTATAAAAAGAAACTACCTCAAATGGTCCTGCTTAATATACTCAGAGTTTACTAGTGTAATTTTATAGTCAAGATAAACTAATACCAAATTACACTACGACTATTTCAATGGTTTGTTCCTATCCATCTTAGTCATGAGCTACTATTTATAACTTATAAGGAACTGATAACATGATCTTCTGTGTGTGACACCACACACCATGTTATCTACAATATAAATTAATTGAACAACTACACTTATCATATAAATGTAGACATTTGACCAATGTAATTCTTTATTTCAAAATAAATATTTACAAAAAAACTAGACTTTCAGTATATACTCTAACAAGTCCAACTTAGGTCTATTTGGGAAACCTAAGGTTAGACCTTGACTAGATCCTAGTCTCGGGGAGACAGGATCTAATTACTAATGCTCTTGTCGTAATTGTGCTAACTTTATTTTGCAGGATAAACATATTTTTATTTGCTTGGATTAACCCTTTTTGCACGAAAAAGGTGGCTGAAATAAGGGGGTCCAGGCGCCCAGACTAGCCTCACCCAGACGGGCACAGGGCACCCGGGTGGTCCGGGCACCCGGAGATGGTCCAAGCGCCCGGACTAGCCTCACCCAGACGGGCACAAGGCACTCGGGTGGTACGGGTACCCGAAGATGGTCCAGGCGCCCGGATCGTAAATTTTATCCCCAAGTTGAGTTGGAGCGTGATGACTAGTCGAACCCACGTTAATGGTCCAGGCGTCCGGAGGGAGTCCGGGCGCCTGAAAGTGAATAAACTTGACGGATCAAGTTTCGACAAGAGATCGTCACATCAGCAACGGTCCAGGTGCCCGGAGGGGTTCCAAGCGCTCGGAATGGGCGTATATAAGGGCCTTCAACCAGTAGCTTCAGATCAACATCTGCTATGAATTTCATTCTTGCGTAGTGATCCAAAAAAGCTCCTACGATGCTGTAAAGCTCCTCCGACAATCGACGATCAGGATCTATTTATTTTCTCTATTATCGGTAACATTTTCTTATAGTTCTAATACTTAAATTTTATAATCATTCGAACTATTAGTGGATTGCCCAACGATAGACTTGACAAGTGCAAACTTTAGAGTAGGAGTTGTCGAAGGCTCCGAACCAAGTAAAAAATTACTTATGTTAGTGCTTGGTTTTTCTTTCTCCGTATTCTTTATTCCGATGCGTAAGTTGTTTTTAATCAAGATTTTTGATGATCACTATTCACCCTCCTCCCCTTTAGTGACTTTACGATCCTACAAGTGGTATCAAAGTCAGACCGATCTGAATTGGTGAAACTACCAATCAAGCATGGGGTTCCTTTTTGATAGAAAAAATTATATATCGTTTTTATTAGAAATTATTCTTATGCCTTTTGTTTCCCTCCAATTTTTTTTTTTGAAAAATTCTCATTTTTTCCATTTTTATTTTTTCATCGTTAGTCAGAATGGGTGAAATAACCCTTTTGACAAAATTTATCATAATATTTTTATTATTAGTATTTTATTATTTTTCTTCAAAATTGGTGAAATACCCTTATTTCCTTTCCTCCCACATTACTTAATCCAAGACCTAGTCTTGGGATTTCTTTCTTTCTCTTCCTAGTGTCCGTGATTCCTTCTCTCTAAATGGCCCAAACCAAAGGATACAACACTGTCTCGTTCCCCGCTCTTCAACGAGGATGACTTCCCATATTGGAAGAAGTAGATGGAGGTGTACTTGAAGATAGACATCGAGCAGTGGTTCAACATCCGCAAAGGCTACACGATCCCGACAGATAATGCCGACAAACCACTCGAACCCGAGGACTGGAACCGGGAAATGAAAAAGAAGGCCCAGATGGACAACAAAGCCTAAACACCCTCTAATGCAGGCTAACGAAAGAAGAACTGAACCAGGTCAGACCCTTCGACAACTCAAAGCAATTATGGGATACGCTAGTCGAGCTACACGAAGGAACTCCTGATTCGAAGGTAATGAAACGTGACCTACTTCTTAATTCATTATTTAACATTAAAATATAGGACGGTGAGACTGCGAATTAGCTCCATGCTCAAATCAAGGACATCCTCAATGGTCTTCACCTAATATGGCACCATCTCAAAAATTGAGACGTAATAAGGTACGCTCTTAACTAGAGCCGTCAATTTGGGTTGGGCCCGTCGGGTTGGCCCGTCCCGCCAAACAATTTAAGCGGGTTGGGTTGGAATTTTATCAACCCAAGTCTGCCGTGGGCCGACCCGCCTAGGCCCGCGACCCACGCGGGTCAGGCCACTCGGGCTTGGGTTGGCCCGCGGGTTGAAAAATATATGTAAGTTAAGTTTTAGGTCAATTTATTATCTTTCTTTGTTATAATTTTGAAATAAAAATAGTACTTTTCATCCAACATAAGTACTCGTTTGTGTTCATTTATATTTAAAATACATGTTTATGTATACATTTAATTCTAGAAAAAATTTTCGAAGTAAAATGTTGAAGATATGAAATATTTTTTAATTTTTTTAAAAAATTTTGATGGGCCCGCGGGTTGGCCCGCCAAAGCCTCAACCCACCTTAGAATGGGTTGGGTTGGGTTGGGTTGGAAATTTCCCAACCCGCCAAGTTGGCGGGTTGGCCCGCCCCGCCCCGCCAAATGGTTAGCCTGCCACAGGCCGACCCGCCCCGCCATGGGTTGGCCCGTCTGACAACTCTACTCTTAACTCGTTCCCTCGAAACGCACTGTGGGCATCAATCATAGATGCTTATAAGATTTCAAGGAACCACTCCAAGTTAAAATTAGATGAACTGTTTTGTGAACTTGAACTGCATGAACAAACTAATGCTTCTAAGGTCGAGAAAGGTGTAGCGTTTTTTGCAGGTTCATCAAAGGAGTTGAAAGCGCGAAACTAAACCAAACCTGAGCCTAAATCAGAATTCGGCTTTGAATCCAATGATGAAGAACACCTAGTGAACATGGTAAGAAAAATATTCACTAAATGCAAGAATAAGTTTTCCAACAAAGTGAACGTCACGTGCTACGAGTGCAACAAGAAGAGACATCTCAAGTACGAGTGCTCGAACCTGACCAACGACAAATTGAAGAAGTCAAAGCAAAGAAAGCTCTTCAAGCCACGTGGGACGACTCTTCCTCAGACGGATTGGGACCAGAAAACTAAAATAAGCAAGCTTCATCGTACTAACGACTACCTGAGCTGAGTCGGAGAGTGAACTAGACAAATAAGACAAGTCTGAATAGGAGTCGAGCCACAAATCTTCATCCAAGTCAGACTAACCTGAGGTAAATTCTTTTATCAACATAAATTCTTTTAAAATAATTGCTTGCCTAAATAAAAGATTAATTAAAATCAAGGAACATGTTAAACTACTCCTAAAGGAAGCTAACATCCTTAAGGAACAACTGAACATGAACTCGGAGACTAGCTAAGTTTAAGATAAAGATTCAACTCAAGTTGCAAAACTTGAGGAAGAAAACACTGTCCTGAAAAGTCAAGTCAATGAGATGAAAGGGCAGTTGGAAAAGTTTATCTCGGGAACCAAATACCTAAACATGATGTTTGGATCCCAAAGAGTGGTGTATAACAAATCTAGACTCGGATACAAACCCAACATAAAATACAAATCATTTCTAGATTTGACTCGAACTAAGAAAATGACCAAGGCTTGGGTTCCGAAAGTGTGCTTAACCACGCAAGTAGGACTCAATCAATTTTATGTACCTTACAATAAAATTCATTACTTAAAACCAAATATAACTAATTCAAACCCAAACCTAAAACATAAAATGAAATCAAATAATCCAAACTCAAATCAAAAAAATAAATTTAAATCAAATAACTACAAAGTTAATCTAAATTTAGATTACATTCAAGTTTACTATAACTATAAAACATATCGACACAAACCTAAAACCTAAACCCAAAATTCAATAATTCAGGGGGAGGCTCCAAATTAGTTGGCAACTGCAAAACAATTATTTACCCAGCTGGGTAAATAGGACTAGCTTAAATAGGGATAAAAGTTTAACCTGACAAATAACACTAGAGATGTTTTGGATAATAGTAGGTTAAGAAAACTCTGTTTATGCATGTCTAGGAAGATATTCGACCTGTTGCATTTGGCTTAGTCAAATTAACTGAAGTTACCCCTTACTAATCCTACTTGGTTAGACCAAAGTTTTATACTAAGTTTAGTGGATATGACTATTTAAAAAATTTTGAAGGCATGGCTACTCTAATGATGTCCAGGTGACTCACCATAACTTAGAAGTTTATCTAAAGAATTTCTGTTTGTTGAACCCAAAGCTAAATTTGAATCTAACACAAGTTAAATCAAACCCTGAAATTTAACTTAACTCATCTCATAAAATCATAAGATTCTATGATTGAAAATATAGATTGGGTGAGATGAATAAGAATTAAATTAAATTAATTAAAATAAATTAAATTTAAATAATTTAAATAAATTAAATTAAATTAGTTTAAATTAAATTAAATTAAATTAAATTAAATTAACTTTAACTTAAAATTCAACTAAAACTTAAAATTAAACTTAAAAATTTTAACTAAAACTTAGATCTTGATTAAACAAATCAGTTGAAATTTAATTAACTTAAATTTAAAACATAATAATTGATTAAACCTTAATTAATAATTAATTAATTCAAAATGACTTGTAACAAAAATAATCAAACTTAATTAAAATTCAAAAATAGTACTAATGAATACAAAAGAATTATTCTAACTTAGTAATTAATTCCTATAAAATTTATCACATTTGCAAACTTCGTAAAATAATTATAAGTAAGTTTTTTTTAACTAGGACCTTAGGGTTTTTTTTGGGGGTATATTTTATAAAAAATCTCATTTCTCTAGTATTATAAAATTATTTTGGCCTTAGTCTAAATCAAACTCATAGAAAGCATAATCCTATAGATCTAGGGAATGACCATCTCATAAACACACTAGATCTACCTTGATTGTATATTAAAAACTTAAAATAGTGTGAGATGCATAGGCTTTTTGCTTGGACTTCAGATGTTTATATCAGTGTATCAAAATAAATCTAGGCGATAAATATAATAGTACATTGATCAAGTTAAGTAGTCCATTTTGAGTAATTTCTAACTGGATATTAGTACTTTACTTAACTAACCATGTGAACACTACTATTCTCTAATAGTTAGTTAGTAACAAAAGACTAAACATATAAGGACACTTTTTAGATTAATATTTTTAAAAGATATATCAGCTTAAGGGGGAGGATATTTGAAAACTATTTTTTAAAAATATCATCTTTTCAAAACGCTTCTCTTTTTGTACTATTTTTTTAAACTAATATCTTAAAACTTACTTAAATATCTGTTTAATGTCTTTTGTTTAAAGTTTTCAAAGTATATGGTTGAAAAATTACCTTAAAAATGTTTTAAAATACTTGCATCTTCTGAAAAGTTTGTTTTCAAAATCCTATTTTGAAATATATTTTAAAAATTACTTTAAAAACCTCTTTAGACGTTTCCTTGAAAATGTTCATTAAAAAATCTTTTGAAATTATTTTAAAAAATAGATTTAAAATATTTTTGAAAATTTATTCTGTTCAAAAATTACATTTGAAATATTTGAAAAATTACTTGCAAAATTCTCACAAAAATTATCTTTGCAAAATATTTTTTAAAAAATTTAAACATTTGAAAAATATTTGCAAAATTTTGAAACTCCTTTCAAATTTTCCCTGGTAATTTTTTTCACAATATTTTTGCAAAGTCATTATATAAAATATTTTGAAAACTATTGTATAAATTGATACTCCTTGCAAAATTTTCTTAAAAACATTTATTCCTCTCTAAAATGAACCTGACTCTTTATCTTTGTAAAGTTTTTATTTAAAAATATTACTTACAAAAGATAGCACTTTCTATATGAAGTAGTTGGTTTTCAAAAACTTATTTTTGAAATTATTTGAAGTGCTTGATAATTTTTTTTGAAAACGTCTTTAAAAAACTAAGTTTGCAAAAGTCCCTTTTTTTTTTTGCAAAACCTTTTTTTTAATTATTTCTGCTTCATGCATTAATTTTTTGATGTATGTCAAAAGGGGAGGATAGTAGGTTAGATTAGAAAAATCAAATCAAATCATGTTAACTCACTTTACTCAATTTTTAATGCTTTCTTAATTGCATTTTTTTTTTAACTTTAACCCAATTTGTCATTGTTGGTCCAATTTGCACTAATGATCTAACTCATGTTTTGATGAATGAGAAGGGGTCTAAAGTTAGAGAGTTTTTGTTGCTAATCCTTCTACCAAGTGTGCAGGAGTTGATTGGTCTGGAGGACCTAACACCAGGCTGAGATCCAGCTAGGTCCATGGGACCTGATAGTTGGTGCGAAGTCTAGATAGGTCTGCGGGGCCCGATATCTGGCGGGAAGTTCGATTGAGCCTGTGGAACCTAACAACCGACCGAAGTCTAGTTGGGTCTTCGGACCTGACAACTGACGGGAAGACCTGGTGGGTTATAGGCATGTCAAGCGACTACAAGGGGTAAGTAAAGGTAAGCAACTTGAAGAGAGATCCAGTGAGGATGTGTTCTCCGTTGAAGAAACTGTAGGCGTCGATCCAACTTAGGTCCATTTGAAAAACCTAAGTTGAGATCTTGACTAGGTCTAGTCTCGTGAAGACATGATCAAATTAATACTCGTATTTTATTATATTGTGCTAACTCTGTTTTATAGAGTAAAATATTTTTTGATTGCCTAGACTAACCTTTTCTTGCAGGAGGAGAGGTTGAAGAAAAGGGGTCTAGGCACTTGGAAGGAGTCTGGCCGCCCGAAGCTGGTCTGGGCGCCCAGACCAGGCTCACCCAGATGGGGTCACTAGCACCTAGGCGGTCCGAGTGCCTGGAGTTACATTGATCTAAGCGCCCGGACCCGAAAAATCATTCACAAGCTTACGTAGAGCATGTCGATTGGCTGAGTCACGTGATCCAAGCACACGGAGGGGTTCCAGGCGCTAGGAATGGACTATTTAAAGGCCTTCGACCCGAAGCTTCAGAACAACAATTGCGACAAGTTTCCTTCTTGCTCGGTGCTCCAAAAAAGCTCTTGCAATATTGTGAAGCTCCTCCGACAACCAGTAACTCAGATTTTCATATTTTTCTTGTTGTCGGTAACCTTATTTTTTTTGTTCCTGTACTTATCTTGTAACACATTTTGCGAACTATTAGTAGATTACCCAACGAAAGTACTCGACAAGTACGGTCCTTGGAGTAGGAGTCGTCGAAGGCTCTGAACCAAATAAAATCAACTTGTGTTAGTGTTGTTTGTTTCTTCCGTTTTCTGCTACATAACTTTGTTTAAATTCAAATTTTTCGACGATCGCTATTCACCCTCCCCCTCCCCTCTAGCATTCTTTCTAATCCTACAAGTGGTATCAGAGCGGGTATCACTCTAAATTGGTGTAACCACCAATCAGGCAAAGGGGGTGATTTTTTCTCTTTTCGTTCTTGAGTTTTTTTGATATAATCCAAATTGATACAATTACCTCTTTGGATAATTTTTTTTGTTGCAAACTACTCTGAATTGGTGCAACACCAATTCAGTCTTAATATCTTCATTTTTCTCCCACACTGCTAATCCAAGACTTAGTCTTGGGACCTCTTTTCCTTTTTCTCTTTGTGTGCAAAGGTTACTTAAATGGCTCAAAACGAGGGATACAATACCGTCCGTCCTCCTCTCTTCAACGGTGATGACTTTCCATACTGGAAGAAGTGGACGGAGGTATACTTGAAGACTGACTTCGATCAATGGTTCAGCATCACCAAAGGATACAAGACGCCAATCGACAACGCCAAATTTCCAATGGACCCCGAAAATTAGAATCTGGAAATGAAAAAGAAGGCTCAGATTGACTTCAAGGATCTTAACACAATCTAGTGTGGGCTAACAAAGGAAGAACTAAACCTCATTGTCCCACACGAAAATGCGAAGGAGCTGTGCGACAAACTCATCCAACTACACAAGGGAACCAACGATACCAAGGTAACCGAACTAAACTCACTTGTAAATAAATTAGTTAACACTGAAATGCAAGGGGGTAACGAAGATAGGAAGCATCACAACTACCTCGCATTGATGGCAACCGAACTGTAATCAGAAAGTGAGGCGGAACAAGATGATGAGTCCGAAGACGAATCAAGCCACGAGTCTGCACTCATTTCCGAAGGCTCGAACAAGGTATCTTCTATCTTAACCTCCAACTTTTTTAAAACAATTGTTTGCTTAAATAAAAAATTAATAAAATTTGAAACACAAAATAATTCACTCCTTAAGGAAAACCAAGATCTTAAGAAATAATTAAATTCCCAAACAGAAAACACTAACTCAACTCAAGTCAAAAGACTTGAAAAAGAAAATTTTAAATTGAAAACTGAAGAAACTAATTTAAAATATTTATTGGAAAAATTCACAACTAGATATAAATACCTAGACATGATACTTGGATCACAAAGAGCTGTGTATAATAAGTCCGAACTCGGATGCAAGTTCAGCTCGACTAACAAAACTTTTATATCACTTATAAGCCAAAATAAGAAACAAGCTAAAGCCTGGGTTATGAAAGTGTGCCTAACAATGCAAGTAGGACTCAATCAATTTTATATCCCCAAAAATAAAATTTATTATCTAAAACCAAATCCAACTAAACCTATTAATTCAAACCTAACCAAAATAAATCTTCAAAGGTAAAATCCAAACTAAAGAATAAAATAAACTCAAATAAATCACGCCTAAAACTAAAATAAAAAATGGAGTGTAACAAATCAAATAAATTTAAATCAAATAATTATGAAGCTAATTCAAATTACCATCAAGTGTATTTTAACTACAAAAATAATCGACATAAAACCAAAACCTAAAAAGTTCAATAATTCAGGGGAGACTCAAATTAGTTGGCACCTCTAAAATAATAGTTTACCCAATTGGGTAATTAGGGTTAAGTTAAAAAGGAGAAAAAGTTTAACTTGAAAAACAACACAAGAGAAGTTTTGGATGATAGTAGGTTAGGGAAGCTCTGTCTATGCATGTCCAGGAAGATATGACTTCGACCTGGTGCATTTGGCTTAGTAGAACTAACTGAAGCTACCCATTACCAATCCTAGCTGGTTAGATCAAAGTTTTATTATTAAGTTTAGTGGATAGGAATATTTGGAAAACCTCGAAGGCGTGGTTACTCTAATGATGTCCAGATGACTCACCATAGCTTAGAAGTTTATCCAAAGAATGCATGTTTGTTGAACATAAAGCTAAACTTGAATCTAACACAAGTTAAACCAAATTCTGAAATTTAATTTAACTCATCTCATAAAACCATAGGATCCCTTTGTCTTAACACTTAGACTGGGTGAGATGAATAGGATAAAAATTAAAAATCAAAAGTAAAATTAATTTTAAAAAAAATTGGAATTAAATTAAAATTATAATTAAATTCACACTTGACTAAAAGTTTGTTTCCCCAAATTTTTAGGAATCTAATTGGATATTAGACAGTAGTTGTTCCCGACACATGACCGAGGATCAAACAATGTTCACAAAGCTAACCTTCAAAAGACTAGGAACAGTTGTCTTTGGAAACAATGGTAAACTGAAGGTAATTGGAATAGGCAACATTGAATTAGAATCCAATTTTATTATTAATAAAGTACTTCTTATTGAAAATTTCAAGTTTAATCTGCTTAGTGTTAGTCAATTGTGTGATTCAGAATATAAGGTTAGATTTACATCCACTAAATGTTTAATTAAACATATGAAAGATCCTACAATAAAATTGAAAGGACTTAGGAATAATAACATTTATACAATTACCTAGCCAACTCCTCAATTAAGTGTCACTTGACACAAAAAGAGGAAATCTGGTTGTGTCATAGGAGAATGCCCCATATCAACTTTAGAAATCTCACTAAACTAAACGGCTTAGTTAGAGGATTACCAAAACTACCTAACTTAGAATCAATAATTTGTAATGCTTATCAATAAGGAAAATAGAACAAATCAATTCATAAACTGACTAATCAAGTTCAAACTAATTCAACCATTGAATTACTACATCTAGATTTGTTTGACTCACATAGAGTAAAATCTATTAATGGAAGTTTATATTGTCTAGTCATAATTGATGATTACTCAAGATTTACTTGGGTAAAATTCTTAAAAAATATAGATAAAACTTTTGAAATATTTAGTAATTTTTTAAACAAACTGAAAATGGAAAAGACTCAATAATCAAAAGAATTAGAAGTGATAATGGTGGGGAATTTAAAAATCCTAGGTTCACTAAATTTTGCCTAGAAAATGGGTACCACCAAGAATTCACATGTACAAATTGTTGGTGCAATATTCCCTAGGTCAAGGTTGACTAATCTTGAAAAGGCTCAAGCTTGAGTCTTGATGTTTGGATTTCGATGTTTGACAATACATTGACAAGACATGGAGATTGCAGGTGCAATTGTTCATGTGAGGAGATTGTTGGTACAATTCTCCATTGGTCAAGGTTGGCCAGTTAGATGTGAAGAAGAGTCCAGGTAGGTCAAGACTGACTTGATACTTGACTGAAAAGTCCTGGTGAGTGAAGCCAGATAGTTGGAAATCCTGGTGAGTGAAGCCAGGTGAAAGACCTAGTGAGTGAAGCTAGGTAGATTCGAAATCCTGGTGAGTGAAGCCAGGTGAAAGACCTAGTGAGTGAAGCTAGGTAGACTGGAAAGTCCTGGTGAGTGAATCCAGACAGTTGGGAAGTCCTAGTGAGTGAAGCTAGGCAGAAGTTAAAGTTCTGGTGAGTGAAACCAGGCACGGGAAAATCCAGGTGGGTCAAGGCTGACCAGACATCTGGTATCGGTAAGTCCAGGTAGGTCACGATTGACCGAACACTTGGTACGAGGAGAAAAGTCCAAGTAAGTCAAAGGGATTGATCGGACACTTGGCGAGGAAGTCCTAGTGGGTCAAAGGTGACCAGACGCTAGATATGATGTACCAACATGTCATGGTTGACTGGATGTTGGTTTTAGGCGACTTTGGACTTGTTTGGGCAAGAAATCATGAGCTGGATCGATCAACCGATCGATTGGCTCATGCCCAATTGATCGGTTGATCGATTGGGTGAGTCCCCACGAAAATCTTCTTCCTAATTAATCAATGGATCGATTGGGAAGCCGATGACATCGCACAAAAAGGCTCCTAATCGATCGGTCGATCGATTGGGAGCCTCCAATCGATCGGGCGATCGATTGAGAGCTGGGATTTCTCGCGACAAGTCCTGGATCGATTGGGCAATTGATCCAGGCGATTTCTATAGAGTACAGAGGTGCTCTGGATCGATCGGTCGATCGATCCAAAGCCTCCCCAATCGATTGGGAGTAATCCAATCGATTGAGATTCGACTGTTGGCGCTGGATAAAGTCGTTGCAAGCGTTCTTCTTCAAAACGTTCACAGAAAGTCTTCTCCGATCCTTACAGGTGATTCTCCACAGTTTTCTTCTCCACTCTCACCGCCAGTTCTTGAAGGATCTTGGAGGCACTTCCAAGTCAAGAAGCGTGTCTACAACAAAAAGAAGAAGAAACTAGGGTTAGGGTTTTGTTGTAAAAATCTTGTAAGCTTTCCCTTGTATTTGCTTCTCTCTATTTATTCTTGTATTGAGAGTGTTGTAAGGCTTCTCTGCCTTCGGTAGTTACCGTAAAGGAGTGTGTTCATAGTGGAGAATGTGTCGTGTGTATGGATCCTTGGATTAGTCACCTCTTCTTGAGGTGGATACCAAGTAAATCCTTTGTGTTAGCGTTGTATGTTTTGTTTCTGGTATTTTCCGCTGCACATCATCTCAAGAAGCAAGAACGACAAGCACGACGAGCGCGAAGAGCTATTCCCCCCCCCCCCCCCCCCTCTAGCTACATTTCGACCCTAACACAAATATCCCCTAATAAAATGGAATAGTGAAAAGAAAAAATAGAACTCTCCAAGAAGCTACTAGAACAATGCTTAATAAATACCTATTACCAAAATATTTCTTGGCAGAAGTTGTTAGTACAGCCTGCTATGTACAAAATAGAATAATAAATTAAAAACATAATAAAATTCCATTTGAAATTTACTATAATAAATTATCTGATATAAAATACTTTAAGGTATTTGAGTGTCCTGTTTATATATTAAACACAAGAGAATATTTAAGAAAATTTACCTTAAAAGTAGAAAATAGAATCTTTGTAGGGTACTCCCTAAATAGTAGAGGGTATAGAGTTTACAATAAAAACACTCTAAGAATTGAGGAAACAACTAATATAAAATTTGACAAAATTACTAACTCTAAAGAACCTAACCCAACTCAACCTCAATACCAACCAATTGATTTCACTAAAGCAAGCACTGATCTAAGGGGAGCAAGTGAATATCCAATAGATGAATATAAAGTTGAACAAAATCAACCACAAGAACAATCACAACCTAGAAGAATAAGAGTCAGATCAAACTACCCAATTGAATAAATTATAGGTGACCCGGACCTAAGAGTTCAGACTAGATCATCTTTCATAAATCTAAGTCCAATATCCTTAATATATAAAATTGAACCCAAAACTATAGAAGAGTCCCTACTTGACCCAGACTGAATTATAGCCATGCAGGAAGAACTGACCCAATTTAAGAGAAATAAAGTCTGGGAGTTAGTACCACTACCTAATAACAAAAAGGTAATAGAAACAAAATGGATATTCAGACATAGACTAAGTGAAAATGGAGAAATTATTATAAATAAGGCTAGACTAGTAGCTAAAGGGTTTAGTCAAATAGAAGGACTTAACTATGATGAAACATATGCTCCAGTAGCCAGACTTGAGTCTATTAAAATGTTACTAAGCTATGCAGCCCATAAAGGATTCAAACTTTATCAAATGGGTGTAAAATTTACCTTCTTAAATGGGCTAATAAAAGAAGAGGTTTATGTAGGTCAACCATCTGAATTTAAAAGTTTAGATCATCCTGGCCATTTCTGTAAACTTAATAAAGCCTTGTATGGCCTTAAACAAGCACCTAGGGCCTGGTATGAAAGGTTGACCTCCTACCCAATTTCCAAAGGGTTCAACCAAGGTCAAATTGATCCAACTCTATTTGTAAAGTCAGCCAAACAAGATATCATTATAGCCCAAGTATATGTAGACGACATAATCTTTGGTTCAACCAATTCATAATTTCTACAAGAATTTATAACCTTAATGGAACAAGAATTTGAAATGAGCCTAGTAGGTAAACTAACTTACATTTTAGGATTACAGATTAAACAAACTAATGAAGAAAATTATGTTTACCAACAAAAATACATCAAAGAATTACTTAAAAAATCTGGAATAAAAAATACAAAAGAAATAAAAATACCAATTGCAACTAATATAACCTTAGATAGTGACCCAAATGGAAAACCTGTAGACCTAAAATACTATAGGAGTGCCATAGGTAGTCTTTTATACTTAACTATAAGTTGACCTAATATATTATTTGTAGTTAATATGTGTGCTAGATACCAAACCTGTGCTAAGGAATCCCACATAACTAATGTAAAAAAAATAGATTTTAAAAGGAACACAAAATGAAGGAATTTGGTATCCTAGATCACCCAATTTTGAACTAATAGGTTACTCAGACTTCGATTATGCTGGCTGTAAACTAGATCGTAAAAGCACAAGTGGTGGATGTCTATTACTTGGATCATCACTTCTCAACTGGTTTAATAAAAAACAACATTGTGTTGCTTTATCTACTATTGAATCCAAGTACATAGCAATAGGTGAGTGTGTAGCACAACTGTTATGGATGATGCACACATTAAAAGATTATAACTTAGAATATAAAAAATATAAAAATCTATATTGATAATATCAGTTCAATCAATTTAACTAAAAATCCAGTGCATCATTCAAGAACCAAACATATTGAAATAAATATCACTTTATTAGAGATCACGTTGCCAAAGGAGACATTGAACTCAACTATGTTGAGTCCAAGTTAAATTTGGCTGACATTTTTACCAAACTACTACCAAAATTTGAATTCAGTAATTTATGAAGACGACTAGGAATATGCACAATAGACTAGGATATTTATTATCAAACAAATTTTCAAGAAATTTTTAAATTCTAGGAAAATTATTTACTTATACTTTCTAAAAATTTTCCCATTTCTCTAGTGTTGCAAACAATTGTTTTAGTCTTAGCCTAGATCAAACCCATAGAAAGCATGATCCTATAGATCTAGGAATTGAGCATCTCACAAATGCACTAGGTCTACCTTGATTGTGTATTTATAAATATAGAATGGTGTGAGATGCGTGGGCATTTTGTCTGGACTTTAGATGTTTATATCAATGCATTAACATAAGTCTGGGTGAAAAATACCATAATACAGTGATCAAGTTAAGTAATCCTCCTTAATAAATAAGAAGTTAGATCAAATCTTGCTCAACTTGGCTAACCAGGTGAACACTACTATCTTCTGATAGATAGTTAGTAACTAATAGTTAGACATGCACTAACGATATTGGTAATTGAATGTTTATTTTTTTTAATTTTTATATCAGATTAAGGGGGAGGTTTTGTCTAAATAATTATTTAATTTTTTTTATCTTTCTTAATCTTTCTTTTTTCTTTTAGTACTTTAAAAATTAATCTTAGAACGTTATATCTTTAAAAATACTTTAAAAATGTTTCCTAGAAAAAATACTTTAAAATTAATTTTAGAAATATTTTTATAACTTTACAAATATTTATTTTATAAAAATAGTTTTAAATTATTTTGAAAAGTCATTACTAACATTTTTTTGAAAAAGATTACTTTGTAAGTACTTTGCTAAAAATCCTTATAATTTTCCTTAGTAAGGTTTTTTTTTAAATAACTTTGAAATTCTTACTTAGAAAATTTTTGTTAAAAATTTATTTCAAACTTAGAGTAGTTTCCTTAGAATTTTTAAAAAAATACTCTTAAAAATAATTCCTTAAGTCGATTTGTTCTTAAAAATCGATTTGTAAATCACATAGAATTTCTCTTGTATTAATTTGTAAAAATCGATTTTACTTAAAATTTTTAAAGTTTCCTCATAACTTTACTTACCTATTTTTGGAAATATTTAAATTTTTCTTAGAAATTTTGTTTGGAGTATTGATTTCCAACTAAGTCTGCATTCAATTTTTTTCATTACTGTCTGCATTATTTGTATGCTTGTATTTTCCTTGCCCTAGTTTTTTATGAATGTCAAAGGGGAGGGTAAGGGTTAATGTAGAAAAACAACAAACAAAATTAATTTAATCATTTCTTTATCTTTGTATTAATATTATTTTTTTCTAACTTTAACCCAGGTTTTCATTACATCAAAAAGGGGGAGATTGTTGGTGCAATTTGCACTAATGATCTACCTCATGTTTTGTTGAATGACAAGAGATCTAAAGTTAGAGAGTTTTTATTGTCTAATCCTTCTACCATGTATAGGAGTTGATTGGTCTGGTAGACCTGACACGAGGCTGAAACCCAGTTAGGTCCATGGGACCTGATAGCTTGTGCGAAGTCCAGATAGGTCCGCGAGGCCCGATATCTGGCAAGAATTTCGGTTGACTCTGCAAGACCTAACAATTGGTCGAAATCCAGTTGGATCTGTGGACCTGACAACTGGCAGGAAGACCTGGTGGGTCAGAGGCAAGTTAAGTGATTACAAGGTGTAAGTAAAGGTAAGCAACTTGAGGAGAGATCCAGTGAGGACGTGTTCCCCGTTGAGGAAACTATAGACGTCGATCCAACTTAGATCCATTTGGAAAACCTAAGTTAAGATGTTGACTAGGTCTACTCTCATGAAGACATGATCAAATTAATACTCACATTTTATTATATTGTGCTAACTCTATTTTGCAGGGTAAAATATATTTTTTGATTGCCTAGACTAACCTTTTCTTGTAGGAGGAGAGGCTAAAGAGAAGGGGTCTGGGCACCCAGAGCTGGTCTAGCCACTTAGACCAGGCTTGCCCAGACGGGGCCATGGGCGCCCAGGTGATCCGAGTGTTCGGACTTGATCCAGGCACCCGGACCTAAAAAATCATCCACAAGCTGACGTGGAGCGTGTCGATTGGCCAAGCTACATGGTCCAAACGCCCGGAGGACACCCGGAATGGACCTAGGGGTGTAAATGAGTCAAGCCGCTCGTGAGCTATTCGAAGCTCGATTCAATAAAAGCTCGTTTGAGCTCGTTTAATGAGGCTCGTTAAAATAAACAAACCAAGCTCAAGCTTCATAATATTCGGCTCGTTAGCTCGTGAACATGTTCGTTAACTTCATAAATCAACTTTTAAATAAAAAAATAATAGTTTTGATATTGAATTTATAGATTTTACACTCTACTAATGGAAAACATAGACAAATATATTAAATTTATTTATTAGAATAAAATTATATATTTTAACAAGAATATTATAATTTTTTTAAAATATATAATTTAGTTTTTAATGAATATTTAAATTTATAATTTATATTTATTAAGTTCGTTTAGGCTCGATAAAAGCTCGAATAAGCTCGTGAGCCATGAATATATTCGTTAAATAAAGCTCGAGCTCGGCTCGATTATAAACGAGTCAAACTCAAACATCCAAGAGTTCAGCTCGGCTCGACTCAGCTTGATTACACCCCTAAATTGACCTATTTAAAGGCCTTTGACCCAGAGCTTCAGAACAATAATTACGACAAGTTTCCTTCTTGCTTGGTGCACCGAAAAAGCTCCTGTGACACTGTGAAGCTCCTCCGACAACCAACGACTCAGATTTTCATATTTTCCTTGTTGTCGGTAACCTTATTTTTTTGTTCATGTACTTATCTTGTAACACATTTTGTGAACTATTAGTGGATTACCCAACAAAAGCACTCAATGAGTGCAGGCCTTGGAGTAGGAGTCGTCGAAGGCTCTGAACTAAGTAAACCAACTTGTGCTAGCGTTGTTTGTTTCTTTCATTTTTTACTGTGTAACTTCGTTTAAATTCAAAATTTTTGATGATCGCTATTCCCCCCCCCCCCCCCCCCTCTAGTGTTCTTTCTGATCCTATAGTCATCACATCAAAAAGGGGGAAGATTGTTAGTGTGGGTTGCACTAATAATCTGATTTTGATGTATGATAAATAGGTTAAAGTTAGATGTGTTATTTGTCTAATCTTTCTACCAAGTGTGCAGGAGTTGACTGGGTTAAAGGACCTAACACTAGGCTAAAATCTAGCTAGGTCTACAGGACCTGATAGCTAGTGTGAAGTCAAGATAGGTCCACGGAACCTGATAGCTGGTGTGAAGTCAAGATAGATCTGCGGGACCCGATATTTGGCGGGAAGTTCGGTTGGGTTCAAGGGACCTAACAATCGACCGAAATCTAGTTGGTTCTGCAGACCTGACAACTGGCGAAAAGACCTGGTGGGTTAAAGGAAAGTCAAGCGATTATAGTTGGTAAGTAGAGGTAAGAAATTGAAGGAGAGATCTAGTAAGGAGGCATTCCCGGTTGAGAAAACTGTAGGTTTCGGTCCAACTTAGGTCCATTTGATAAATCTATGTTGAGACCTTGACTAGATTCTAGTCTTGGGTAGACCGGATCTAATTACTACTACTCTTGTCATAATTGTGCTAACTCTATTTTGTAGGATAAATATATTTTTATTTGCTTGGACTAACCCTTTTTGCAGGAAAAAAGTCGTTGAAAAAAGGGGGCTCCAGGTGCCCATAAGGGATCCAGGAGCCTGGACTTCAGGCGCCCGGAGTTGGTCCGGGTACTCGGAGCTGGTCTGGGTGCCCGGACCAGCGTCGCCCAGGCGGGCACCAGGCACCCAGGTGGTCCGGACGCATGGAGATGGTCCAGGCGCCTGGACCGTAAATTTCATCCCGAAGCTAAATTGGAGCATGACGACTGGCCAAACCCACGTCAAAGGTCCAAGTGCCCGAAAGTGGATAAACTTGACTGATCAAGTTTCGATGAGAGACCATCATGTCAACAACAGTTCAGACGCCCAGAGGGGTTCCAAGCACCCGGAATGGGCTTATATAAGGGTCTTCAACCATTAGCTTTAGATCAACATCTGCTACGACTTTCATTCCTGCGCGGTGCTCCAGAAAAGCTCCTACGACACTGTAAAGCCCCTCTGACAATGGCAATCAAGATCTATTTATTTTCTCTGTTATCAGTAACATTTTCTTATAGTTCTTGTACTTAAATTTTATAATCATTCAAACTATTAGTGGATTTCCCAACGAAATTACTCAACGAGTGCAGGCCTTGGAGTAGAAGTAGTCGAAGGCTCCGAACCATGTAAAAAACTACTTGTATTAGCGCTTGGTTTTTCTTTCTCTGTATTCTTTATTCTGCTGCGTAACTTGTTTTTAATCGAGATTTTCGATGATCGCTATTCACCGCCCCCCCCCCCCCCCCCCCTCTAGCGACTTTACAATCCTACACAAACCTACTCTTCAATTGACCAAGAGCAATATTGACCACTAAGATAAAATAATTTATTTGAAAAGATTCTTCCGGTGATTGAGTTTCCCTTTTAGTGTTAGCAATCTCATCAAAATATCTCTTTCTATAAATTTTACGTTTTGTAGGAAATAGAAGCTCAATTTCTATATCAGATGCTATTTTTTTGCATCAACCATAGCAGAAGCAAAACCATTTTCTCTATATTTTTTAAAAAATGAAATAAGACCATACAATTATTTTATAGCAACATCAAGACGCATATCCTCTGACTGTACTTTTTTACTAACTAAGTTAATTTTATGCAAAATATCATGTCAAATAACAAGACTTAATATAAATTCAAAACTTGAAAGTTCACTAGATACTAAAGTTTCAGCATCTCTACTTAATTTGTCATCTTCACTTATTTCTGTTAATTTGATCAAAGCTTCTTTGATTTGGGAAGCTTGAGATAGTATTGCTTTGACTATTTCAATATGGCTTCCCCATCTTGTAGTTGACAATGATTTTAAAGTTAATCCATCAATATATTCAAGTAAAATATTCCATCTTTTTGTTGAATTAGAGAACACGGTGTACATACTTTGACATTCTCCAAAAAATGATTTTGCTTTAGTACAAGAATTTGTCATGTCAAAAACAACTAAGTTAAAAGAATAAGAACTACATGGCATGTAAAATGCTCGAGGATTAATGTCAAGTAATCTTCTTTGCACACCTTGATTTTTGCCTTTCATATTAGATTCATTATCATAACCTTGCCCTCTCACATTATCAATATCAAATCCTAAAGATTGTAAAACAACTTGCAATTCATTGAAAAGACCTAAACTAGTCATATCTTTTACATTTATAAATTCTTAAGAAGTACTCTTCTATTTTAATTAGAGTCTCTGAAACATCTACACATATTAATATGAGAATTATTTGTTCTTTGTGACTTGCATCCGGTGTATAATCAAGAATTATTGAAAAATATTTTGCCTCTTTTACTTTTTTAATTGTTGCATTCTTGACTTTAGAAGCTAGAAGAGATATTAACTCGTTTTGAATTTTATGACTAAGATAATGATAATGAATCTTTTTATCTTGAATGAGTCGAAAATGCTTTTGCATTATTGGATCAAAATTTACAATCATTTTTTAGTAGACCCAAAAAATTACCATTATCATCTTCATAAATTTTGTCATGTGTACCACAAAATGTCAAATTATGTATAGCAAGACATTTGACAACAACAACTATTCTTAGCATAACATGTTTCCAATGTTTTGTGTCCTTTTTAATTTATTCTTGTATTTCCTTATCAATTGTCAATATTTTCTTTAATCTCATTTGTAATTCAACAAAATCTCTCAGATCAGTGAGATGTTCAACGCTATTTTCATGTTATTAAGTTTATCACATAAATGTTTCCAGTTATTAACTCTTACTCTTGCTAAATTACTTTTGGTGTGTATTACTTTAAACAACTTACAACAAATACAAAATACTTTGTCCAACTCCTTCGAGTACACTAACCATTTTCGATCGCAAGTCTCACCATTTGGTAACATTTGAATATAGTAAGTATAAAAAAAGTGTCGAGATTCTTTATCTAAAGGAAACTTGAGAATATCTTCTCTTTTAGGACCTCTTTTCACGAGTAAATCTCTCATTTTTGTATCAAGATTATCTCAAACTCTTGGATAAAATATGTGCATATCGTATCTAGGTGTCGAACATTGATATTCATTTATACGCTCATCATCACAACAATTTTCAATATCTTTAGTTTTTCCAATTTCAATTTCATCCAAATCATTAAGATCTATATTCTCTTCGTTCTCATTTTCTATAAATTTCTCATTCTCATCACTTTCATTTCTCATAAATTCTTCATTTTTTTCATCATTATTTTTTTCAACAAAATCTTCATTTGCATTTGATTCATTACTTAAAATCTGAACTAAGTTTTCAGTTGTGTTATGTGATCCTTTACTAAAATATTTTTCAATGAACCTCTTAAGCTTTGGGCTATCTCCTCTTCTTCTTTTTTTTTTTTTTATCTTTTTTGATATCCAGAGAGTTGTTTCATGATGATAGATAATTATGAACAATAAACAATAAACAAATAACAATAAAACTTGATATAGAGAATTTTTCTTCAATTCAAAATCCACTTATATAAGACCTTATACGGATAGTCTACAAGTTAATAAAAAAAAATATAACAATTTAATTGTTTAGGAGTTGAGACCTTATTTGTGCAATTAAAGACACAAGTACATTAATCTAACTAGCTAAATAACATGAAAACTTAGTTAATCTACTTATTGCTGGATTAACAATCTGTTGCCGGAGATTTTGGGGACTTAGCTGAATATAAAATTACACATAATTTAAATTCAACTTACAATAGAGATGGCCTGAGCAGATAATCTCAGGCTGCCAGCAGGAGTTGGTTTCTGCCATGTGCCAAAGAGCAGCAGATCAGACTCAGTCATTGAGCGGGCAAATCTGCTGAGCAGCAGGTCTATGTTGACGAGCTGAGCAGTCAAGAACATAGAGTCTGATTGGATAGAACAACCGTCCAACCAAAGAGATCGACCGAGCAGTACGGTCGGGCGAGCAGTAAGGCCGATCGGGCAAAAAGGCCGATCGGGCAGCAAGACCGACTAGGCTGGCAAACAAGCCTAGTGAGAGGCAGGCCAGGCGAACAGACAAGCCGGGCAGACGAGCAGACAGGTCGGGCGAACAGAATGGTCGATCGGGCAAGAAGACAAGTCGGGAGAATAGACTGGTCGACTAGGTGAGCAGACAGGTCGAGCGAACAGAATGGCCGACCGAGCGAGAAGACGAGTCAGGAGAACAGACTGGCCGACCGAGTGAGCAGACAGGTCGGGCAAACAGACTAGCCGATCGGGCGATCAGACAGGTCGGGCAAATAGAATGGTCGATCGGGCGAGCAAACAGGTCGGGCGAACAAACTAGCCGACCGGGCAAGCTGACCGAGGCTTGTGATTGACGCAGTTTCCTTGAAATAGATTTTCCCCACCTCCGGCAGTGCTTCAAGGTTTACTCGGGTCGTCTGTTTCCCATGATACAATAGTTGACCGTGATTCCACCAAGCACTAGTGGTCACGACGAACTGAGTGGCACCCGAATGCTCTCACGGGCATTCTGCCGAGCAGGAGTTGCATGACAGAGGATGAGGGAACGAAGGTGGAGAGTTTCTGCTTGTGTTGCTGTGTGTCTTCTGCCTGTGATCACAACCTCCTTATATAAGAGCTCAAATCAATGACAGTGTTAATGGTTGATTAATGACTATTACTTGTCGAGCAATGAAATGCCCACCGTTTCACTCATTATCGCTCGATCATTTTGATTCTGCATTAATCTTGACTTTAATGCATTAGTTACATAACAACAAAAGGTTTACGTGGCAAAACATTGGTTGTTCCACTTGGATAAATTTTGCCCCGACCGGTCCAGCATTCGGCACGCACAGGTCATGCTCGCACACGAGTCAACATGGTTCAGTGCAATCCAGGCCCTGGATTTGCACCCCCCCCCTTCGCACCCACGCGTGAGAGAGAGCCTCTCCTCATGCATTTGTTCACATCTTCAATGTATGTGAATCAATATAAACCAACCAGCATGCCATGAAACTCCCAATGTGGGGCTAAAGTCCCATTCACAATGGAGCTTCTATCCTCTTCCACCTCTTCTCCGTTCACATCTATTCAACAATCCCCCACATGAATGGAGATACGGTATGTGATAGCATTCAGCAGTTGAGTTAAGTATCAGATAGGTAGGTTTGACCCTTTGAACCTTCCCTTGTGAAGATCTGGTTACTTACTAGCTGATAGTAGACATGATATCCTTGAACTATACTACCGTCTATATAAGCAGTGATAAATCTCACCCAAGACTCTCCCTAATACAACTCAGTTCTCATGAGTGTGTTCGTTCTTGGCCATGAACACGCCTAGTTCTGTGAAAAGCTCTAAGAATTATGCCTCAAATTCTCTTTGAAGCGGCCCCACTTCTTTCTCACATAGGTGATCCCTCAAGAATTGTTATATACTCTTCTTGATCATTAAAAGCCCATCGACTTACCCGGGTCTAGTCACTGTTTCATTGGACCATCCCCCACAGTGTGTCTAGTCAGTGCAGATTAATTGTCCCTTTGAACCTAGTTCTTGGGATCTCTAGTCAGCATAGGTTGGGTGTCCTCTAAACTAATCCCTAACAATGGCATCAAGTCTATTCCTTATGATAAACTTGCAACTAACTCTCTATTTAACCCTTTGGTTAGTAGATCTGCTAGATTATCCTTTGACTTCACATAGTCAACAGTGATAATTCCCCTTGAGAGTAGTTGTCTAATGGTGTTATGTCTACAACGTATATGTCTAGAATTACCATTATACAGATGGCTCTATGCTCGACCAATTGCTGATTGACTATCGCAATGTGTGTAAATTGTCGGCACAGGTTTCAGCCATCTAGGAATATCTTCTAAGAATTGTCATAGTTATTCAGTCTCTTCACCACATTTGTCAAGAGCTACAAACTCAAATTTCATCGTGGATCTGGTTATTACGGTTTGCTTTGAAAATTTCCAAGAAATGGCTGCACCTGCTAGAGTGAAGACATATCCACTCATAAACTTAGAGTCTTTTATATCAGATATCCAACTTGCATCGTTGTATCCTTCGATCATAGCAAGATATCTTGTATAGTGCAGTGCATATTCACGAGTATACCTCAAGTACCTCAGTACTCTTGTTATCCCTTTCCAGTGCTCAACACCATAATTACTCGTGTATCTACTCAATTTACTTACTGCGTAGGCTAAGTCTGGTCGTGTACAACTCATCAAATACATCAGACTTCCAATCACTCGAGAGTACTCTATCTGAGAAATACTTTCACCTCAATTTTTCGATAGATATTGACTCATATTTATCGGTGTTCGTGCCAACGCAGTATCACCATTAGTGAATTTCTCAAGAATCTTGTCCATGTAATGGGACTGACTAAGAACAAGTCCTTCTGTCGTTCTAAAAATTTTGATTCCTAGAATCACATCAGTAAGGCCTATGTCTTTCATGTCAAATCTTGAGTTTAACATATCTTTAGTGGATTTGATTATCTTGTCATTACTCCCAATGATAAGTATGTCATCTACATATAGACACAAGATGACGTAGTCATTCTCTGTGACTTTCATGTAGATACATTTATCACATTCATTAATCTTGAATCCACATTCCTTCATGGCATTATCAAATTTCTCATGTCACTGCTTTGGTGTTTATTTCAAGTCATATAATGATTTCACCAATCTACACACCTTATTTTTTTGTCCTGGTACAGAAAACCCCTCAGGTTGCACCATGTAGATTTCCTCTTCTAAATCCCCATTTAGAAAGGTAGTATTTAAATCCATCTTATATATTTCAAGATTTCATAGAGCGGCAATAGCCAACAATACTCTAATGGAAGTTATTCTCGACACCAGAGAATACGTATCAAAGTAATAGAGGCCTTCTCGTTGTCGGTATCCTTTGATTACCAATCTGGCCTTATACTTATCAATCGTGCCATCTGACTTCATGTTCTTCTTGAAAATCCACTTGCAACCTAATGTGCGTAAATACTATGATAGTTTATGCATGTTTTTATGCACATTCACTTGCTTTATACGTATATATTCTTTGTATGATTGCCTCTTTTATCATGTACTCATCATATATACTCTTTTGTATGGATATCTGCTCTTTGTTTGATTTTGTGTTGACAGGGATAACTTTCAGAGCGAAAACAACATTTGTCGACGCACCGGAGTGAGCCAGAGAACACGGTCGTGCAAACCTTGCACGGCCGTGTGGCCAAACAGAAGAGGAGAAGTGCACGGTCGTGCAACCCTTGCACAATCGTGTTGCCAACCCAGAGGTAGATCAGAGCATGGTCGTGCATACTTGCACGGTTGTGCCCCCCCCATGACCGCAACCAACCAGTACATGGTCGTGCAACCCTGCACGGTCGTGTCCCCAGAGCCGAGCCCCAGGATCACATGGTCGTGCCAATTGACACGGCTATGCAATGCACCCAGAGCCAAGAAAGGGCACGGTCGTGTCATCCTTGCACGGTCGTGCCGCTGTGCCATGCCCTTTTAACCCCTTTTCCTTGGGAGGGAGAGCCGGGAGGTGAGCTATCAACAAGAGAATCACTTTGGTGTCATCCCACACCATCCAGGACATCGATCCAGCGATCTTTCATCACCACATCAACTCCAGAAGCAAAGGATTGGATCCGAAGATCACTCGTCGTCGTTGGATAAGCATACTTCTTCTTTCTCTCTTCGTGTTGAGAATTTGTATGTTTATATACATCATGTCTTCGGATTTTTCACCGGCGTCCATGGAGTAGAGTCCTTATTTTAGGATGAGGGAGTAATTATGGATTGGTTTTGATGTAAGACTCATATTATTTTATATCCATTGGATGATTTCGCTTGCTTTGTTTTAACTACTCGATCTCTTTGTCATGTTGATTGATTGTGTAGGAATTGCCAACCTCGTAGAGGGAATACCTTAGATCATACACCCGATGGGCCCTAGTGACAGGGGTAACCCGTTCACAGACACCTAGGGTACTTCCTTGAAAGGAGAAACGACTCCTTCACAAGGAAGTAAGAGACCAAACTAAGCTCCTTAATTCTATCATTGATAACATCAATTAGAGTTGTGTCCTTGTGATCTACCGAGGCGCCCTAATAACAAGGGTTAATCGTAATAGGATTTCATAGGGATCGTCTTTGTTTGGTGCTTAAGGATAGTTGTCTTAGCTTCCGGTGAATGCATGCTGATGGACAATGAATATAGGATAGTATGTGATACATCAATACCACTACAATGAAATCTAACTCCTAGAACTCTTCATTAAGCAGGTTGATTTCTTCTTGTTGCTAGTTCTCGTTTCCTCTTTCTAATCTCTTTCCTTAGATTACTTACAACCATTAATAGTGTAGCTAATCCTAAGTGTGACATCACTAGTGCTTATAACAGTTCTCATGGGATCGATAATCTTTATTACTGACAATGAATCCGTGCACTTGCGAAAGCGTAATAAGTTTTTGGCGTCGTAGCCAGGGACTGCGTTTATAACATTAGTGGTAATTATATTAGATTAGACTAGACTTTATTTTCTTTTCCTTTATCTTTTCTTTATTTTGCATTTAGAGATAAATAATTTTATTCTTATTTTTCTTTACCTTCTGTAATTTTATTAAAATACCAAAAATACTATTATTTCATTTCTTCTTCTTTACTATATTTCATATTTTATTTTTGCATACGAAGAACTAATCTTTCAGGACAACTTCTACCGTTCGATTCAGAAATTGATAGGACCTTCTTGGGAAGAAGAAGCCTTCAGAAAGCATTTCAAGCAGCACAAGAATCTTCAGACATGGCTGATAAATTGTTGAAGGATTATACAGCACCTTATGCACGAGGGGTTCGGTCTAGTATCACTCGATCGCCAATCGAAGCTAACAATTTTGAAATCAAGCCTGTAGTAATTCACATGGTTCAGCAGAATCAATTTGAAGGAGAACCGCATGATGATCCAAACCACCACTTAGAGCTTTTCTACGAGATATGTGGTACCATGAAAGTGAACGGAGTCCCTCCTGAATCAGTAAAGTTATTGCTCTTCGGATTCTTCCTAAAAGACAGAGGCAAGCAGTGGCTAAATTCCCTTCCAGCAAATAGCATTACATCCTGGGAGCAGTATGAGCAGATATTCCTAGACAAATTCTATCCACCAAGCAAAACTACTCATATGAGGAATCTGATTACAAGCTTCAAACAGGTAGACTCAGAATCATTATTTGATGTCTGGGACAGATTTAAAAGTATGCTGAGACAGTGCCCCCATTATGGCCTTGAGAAATGGTTGGTTCTACACACCTTTTACAATGGAATCAACTATCACACGAAGGTATCCCTGGACTCTGCAGTAGGAGGAGCACTGATGAACAAGAGCCTTGATGAAGCTGAAGAGATCATAGAGAATGTGACACAGAATCACCATCAGTGGGCATCAGAAAGATCTAGTGGTTCTTTCTCAGGGAATCCAATAAAAGTGTCAGGGAAATTCGACGTAGATACAATCACTCTCATGTCTACAAAGCTAGACGATCTAACCAAGAAGTTTGAGGCTATGGGGAACAACAACACGACGAATGCGATAGTTTGTGTTTGTGAGACTTGTGGAAGTACGGATCATGCTCAAGATACTTGTCCCTTGGGGCTAATACAAGCACAGATAAACCAACTTGAGCAGTATGATGCGATAGTCAGCTACAACCATAGGCAAAACAATCCGTACTCAAACACATACAATCTAGGTTGGAGGAATCACCCAAACTTCTCATACCGGAACAATCAAGACCAAGGGCCAGCAAAACAAAGCTATCAACCTGGACAACAGAGCTACTCACCTGGGCAGCAGGGCTACTCATCTGGACAACAGACTTTTCAACAGAAACCTTCACAATTGTCTAAAATTGAAAAGATACTTGAAGAAGCTCTCTCAGAGCAAAAAGAGATGAAAAATGAGATCAAGCTGTTAGCTCAAAGAATGGAAAATTCTGAGAAACATCAAAAGATGCAAGACAGCCAGATAGCCCAGTCCATCTCAAGAGCACAGGGAACATTTCCAGGGAAGCCAGATATAAACCCAGTGGAACACTACAACCGCATCGAGCTAAGGAGCGGGTGAACTGTGGAAGACCCCTAAATCATTACTCAAAAGGGACCTGACTCAAAGGAAGAGCCCTCTCCCTTAATACCCAATCAGACCCAGACCAGGGACGGAGAGGAGGTTACTAAGAAAGTTGAAGGAACTCTTCAAGTTCCCCCACAGAGTTAGACGATTCCTTTCCCTCAGAAACTGATAACCTCCCAAAAGGATGAAGAGTTTAACCGATTCCTGAAGAAGATCAAGAAAATTTGCGTAGAAGTACCACTGATCAATACACTGCGCCAAATGTCGAAGTTCACAAAGTTCTTGAAGGGTATTTTATCTAACAGGAGGCAGAAGGGCGACTTCAAGACCGTAGCATTAACAGAGAATTGTAGCGCTCTACTTATGGCAAATACTCCACCAAAACTTCAGGATCCAGGAAGTTTCTCCATATCGTACAAAATTGATTCTGAACTCATACCGAGAGCTTTCTGCGACTTGGGAGTCAGCGTTAGTCTACTTCCGTACTCTTTATGTAAGAAACTGGGCCTCCAAAATATTAAACTGACTAGTATGGCACTGCAATTAGCTGACCATTCATATAGATACCCAATGGGAATAGTGGAAGACGTGCCAGTAGAAGTGGGTGGATGTATCGTTCCCACAGATTTCATTATCTTGGATATGGAGGAGGATCCCAAGATACCGATCATCCTTGGAAGATCATTCCTTGCCACAACTGGATCCATCATTGATGTGAAAAGTCACAAGTTATCCTTGGAGATCGGCAAAGAAAAGATTGAATTTGATTTATCTGACTCCTCCATTTGCGACCCCTCTTCTCAGGGAAACTCTAGCAAGATCAATTTACACAAAGTCGAGGAGTGCAGTTTTCATGAGAGTTCCCCTCCAGCGAGCAATAAGAAATACATTTGTCCTACACGAGTGAAACTAAAGGCGCAGACTGGAGCATTAACCCTAGGAGGAGAGCCATGTTTCCACGGGTTTAGTCCACATTAACTGAAACGGGGTCGAGCTAAAGACCTAAAATAAGCGCTTCTTGGGAGGCAACCTAAGGGGTTTTCATTCTAGTTCGTTGTTCTAGTTTTGGTGAGTTTAGTTGAGTATTTTTATTATTTCTTTACTTTTGGGTATTCATTTGTAGGATGTGCAGAGCCTCCATGAGCTGGTCGTGAGCGTTTCATGGGCGTGGAGGCATCAGAGGAATCGAAAGAGCGAAAGGTGAGTCACCGTGAGCCTAAAGGAGTCGGTCGTGTGATTCCACATGACCGTGCGAAGCCAACAGAAGGATGAAGGCCATGGGTCGTGCAACCTTGCACGGTCGTGTGGCCTATGCAGAGAGAAGAAGGACACAGGCCGTGCCAATCGGCACGGCCGTGTGAGACTGCTAGAGAAGGAGGAGACTTAGGTCGTGCCAATTGGCACGACCGTGAGACATGTCCAGAGAAGAGGGAGGAATGGGTTGTGCCAATTAGCACGGCCATGCGACCTTGGCCAAAGGGAGAAAAGAGGAGGCCGTGTCAATCGGCATGACCGTGCAGAGCCCCACCTAACCCGGTCGTGTCTATAAAACACGACCGTGCCCTTGCTCGTGTGCGCCGCCCACTTCTCCTAAAAACCCCTATTTCCATCTCATTCTCTCCCAAAAGCCTTCTCCTCCCTACTACACCTCATCAAACCCTAATTTTCCACCTCTAGAGCTCATTTTTGCTTAGATTTACATCTAGATCTAACACTCCTTCAAGCCACAAATCTAAAAAGAGAAAAGAAACTTCCCTATTTTTCCTCCATTCTCCTCCTCTTCCATCCTCATGACCCATCTCCACAAGAAATTCCTCAAAACCTTGCACCATGTCACAAATCTTGAAGAGACTTCGTCGAGGAAGCGGTGGATCTGGAGAAGGAGATGCACCGGGAGGCGACAAAGGCAAAGGGAAGGCGTCTTCTTCAAAAGGTAAAGGAAAAAAGGGTGGCACACGACGAAGGTAACAAAAACGAGTTCAATATTATTTTTAGAAATCATGAACAAAAAGCTAGATATGATATCCTTGTCGCTAGAAAAATTACATGCACTAAATATATGGATCCCATTACTATGGGCATGCTAGGAATTAGGGATGATGTACATTGAATGATTAGTTCTTTAGAATGGAATGATATTATGTACGCTCATGCACCGACTTACCCCCGCCTAGTTCTTGAATTTTTGAGCTCGATTGATGTTAAATTTTCTTCTGAGGATGACTACGTAGGGGTTATAACTTTTAGGATGATGAATAAAGAAGTTCGGTGGACTTTTAGTGATTTCAATAATTGTTTTAGTTTACCCATTGGTGATACCCGTGGATTTAATGATGAAATAAGATGGAATGAATTTTAGATGTCGATAACCGGATCAAAAGACCCTTATGAACCCTTTAGAGCCAAGGCATCCCACATGCAAAACCCAACCTTTAGATACCTTCACCGAGTGATGAGCAAAACGATCTTTGGTCGAGGATAGAGTGATGGGGTGGTTAGAAAGATAGAACTATATTCTCTTTGGGCGATGTTGAATAAAGTTGATTTTGATTCCAGATTTCATTTTTTGAAAACTTTGTTGAGGTCAGCTAAGGCATCTTCGGGGATGATAGTGTTTGGTGGGTTGATCACCCAAATAGCATTCAATCTGGGTTGTGAGCTTGATGGATTAGAGGTGATTCATGGTAATAACAAAATCGATATCGATTCTTGTCTTGCTATGAAGATGATTTGTCGAGATGAGAATGGATTTGCTTTCCCTAAGACCAATGGCTTTCCATTACCCCTTCCTTGCCCCGAGCGCACTTTGGTTCGCGACCCCGCGAACTGGGTTTGACAAATTGTGTTTGACAGAATTCCAACTTCTTGTGTTTGACAAATTGTTGCTATCTGCTTGTTCTTAATCAGGAGCCTACTGAGTTTGACCAACTATAATATTTTAATTTGTAATAACAAGAATAAGAAGAAAAAGTCATCTGCTTGCGATAATAAGAACAATTTCTATTTGATTGGAAAAAAATAAAAAATTTGGGAAAATATAAGTACCAAAGAAGAAGAAGTAGAAATCATGTACTTGTAATAAAGAGAACAATTTCGAAGAATCGAATTGAAAATCAAAAGCAGCAATTTTGGGTCAAATCCAAGGCATTATTACAATTTCGAAGAATCGAATTGAAAATCAAAAGCAAAAATTTTGGTAAAATCCAAGTACCTGAAGGAGGAGGAAGTGTGCGGAATGAAGATGAATATGCTTGTTCAACCATTAAAGAAGTAATTACAATCAATAAAAATCCTAATCGATTGTCTAATCACATAAACAATAAAACCCTAATTAACTAGGTGAAGAATCGAGATTTGGTTATGGTTGCCCTAATTGATTAAAGTGATTACTAACTAAAAGAGTAGTTGTTGAGATTGCCGACGCCGCAGGCCCTGACAATGTGAGCGGTTCTCTCGATGGTGAGATTAAAGGTACTGGAGACGTTGGGGTCGATGAGGATGACGGTAGAGGAAAATCATCTCAAGGGTGAGAATCGAGAAAGCTAGTGCTTTGGAGTTCGGAGACTGCTTCGGCGGTGAGAAACAAGGGTGAGGAAAAGATGATTTTAGAAAAAAAAAACAAACATATATATGTATACTGGTTACCGGCTCTGTTGAATGATAAATATCTTTTGAGAAATAAAAGCTAATTATACTGTTAAGTAGCCATTAATTAACAGCAAGCTACTGCATTTGCCTGGCCTGATAGCCATGACCTCACCACCACTTCATGCTCGATCGTTCTCCCTTATCCAAATTATGCCCTGCTGCACCTTGTCTGCTAGTACAAATTGGTGGTGAGTTTATTTCTCAAATCAATGGATCTTGTTGGCTTCTTCTCCTACTTTTTCTATTTCGTTTTCCTTGTACTTTTTTTTCCCCTGATTGCGATTATGGCCAAAGATATATGTTATATGTAGGGAAAGGGCCCTGCCCTGATCTCTGATACAAACAGGGAGGGATCTCTGACTCTTAGCACAGCCTAAACAGCAGCAACTCTACGCTTAGCCCTACTGACCTCTGGTCTCCAATTAAACCTACCTACAGATTCCAAGGCTCTTTTATACTTTAGTTTATTTTGTTTATTAGTATTAAAGAATGTAGCAAGGTCTTATGGAACAAGTGGACAAATTAACCTGATAAGCCGTGACAAAAACAAGAATGACTGATCCCTTTTGTTGGGCAATCATGGTGAGGAGGAAGACAAGCATCAACAACTGAGCGTGCAGGTGTAAGAAGAGAAGAAGATAAGGATAAAAGATGTGATATAGTGAAGTGGGTTTGGTTTGACAGAGGAGCTAGGGAGATCTCTGGAATGTGATGGAGGCACACCACCGATATCCATCCACAAAGCGCCAAATGGTGGGAGGACTGCCAGAGCATCATCTCCTCTCTTCACAAGTGTCCTGCAATAATTTCATATTTTCTTTGCAATCATCATTTGGTTACTCGATCCGAGTCATAAGGTGACCTGCAGGGAATGGTGATTTCTAATGCATATCTATATATCCGAGAAATCATGCTTGAATAGACGGAGAGAATCAATGAACCCAAGGATTTGTAGAGGCTTAAAGTGATCATCCCCGTCAAGGTCCAATTAAGCCACTAGTCCATTTAAGAATTTTCTTTTCTTAATCGCCATGAAAACCATGGTCGGGTAGAAAGTTGATCGTTATTATGTCATTGTTTCGAAAATTATTAGGCTTTAATGGCCGTCATTATCCACGTACTATTGCACTTATTGAGTCGCTCAGTCATGTCGTCCATGATTAATTAGGAGTATTGCAAAATTCTAGTGATTACCGTGCATAATTTTTTAATCATTATTTAAAATTGGCACAAATTCTGTGTTAATATATCCTGTAGTTGAAATTACATATATTAATCACTCGGCCTTCACACGCTCCGCTGCCCTCGTCCGGCCAACCTCCACCCATGCTCGCCTTTCCATTGGCGTATTTAAGTGGGAGCCACCTCCCAAGGGGGTCCACCCTGAGGCAACTCCCTCTCTCACTCGATGGCATCTCCGGATCCGTCGTTGGGCGGGCCACCGCTGTCACCGCCCGAGTCCACTCGCCTAACCATTTACTGCAGCGAGTGCTACGTGAGATGAGACTCCACCCTCCCTTCTCCATAATGACGATGGCGATGCTGGTGATGGCGCCGTTGGCCGCCGCCCTTGGCCGGAGACGTGGCGCCGGTCGTGTGGCCATCATCCCATCGCCCCTCTACGCGTGGCGCCGTCTTAATGACTTTATGCCACCGCCGCTATCATTATTATCATCCACGTCATCATAGTAACAACGCTCGGATGCATCTTCACTCTTCGCATGTTGTCGTCTTTGTTCTTTCTGTTATCTGAGATTGTAAGTCGTCGTTATTGGATTAAAAGGACCGGAAAGTATGGGAGTGGGTGGGGCTACGGCTAGAGGGAGGGAGTTCACCAGGTGCGAGCGCAGCCATAGCCGCCACTTCCTTTCTCAAGCTCAAACGCTTCCGCCCCAACGTTACTTTTCCACCTGCACGTTACTTTTCCACCTCTATATATATATAGTTTTGTCCTTTTCTAAGACTGATCACCTATAAAAACTGCGTTGAAGATGTGCTAATTAGAACAACCACTGCCCACTTTCTCTCTCCTTTACGTGAATCGGAGAGGTGAACAGATCATATATGGATATGATGGTGGCGGCGGCGCCGGAGGAGGTACCTCAGGCAGTACTGGTGATCAGGGAGTACGACACCGAACGCGACCGCGAAGCTGCGGAGGCGGTGGAGCTGTCGTGCGACGTTGGGGCCAGAGCCGGCACCATGTCGCTCTTCACGGATCTCCTCGGCGATCCTCTCTGCCGTGTCCGTCACTCTCCTCTCTTCCTCATGCTCGTCCGTACCTGCCGTCTTCCCCTTTTTTACTTCATTTTATTTTTGTAATTTAATATTTTTTTTCTTGCTACATTATCGATTATCTCAATTAGTAAATTTGATTTTGGGGAAATCAGGTAGCGGAGCTGATCCGTGGCCCGCAGAGGGAGATCGTTGGGCTCGTCCGGGGCTGCATCAAAACCGTGGCCTGCGGCGCCGCCAAGAAGCATCCTTCCTGCGCGAAGCACCGCGCTGCCTCCATCTACGCCAAGGTCGCCTACCTTCTCGGCCTACGTGTCTCCCCTGCCCACCGGTAACCGCTATCACCGCTCACACAATACTCAAATTATGCGCCGTTAGCGACTTAATTAACTTAATTTCAATTAGGCGGCGGGGTATCGCGCTTAAGCTGGTCCTCCGAATGGAGGAGTGGTTTAAGGAGAAGGGGGCGGATTACGCTTACATGGCGACGGAGAAGGACAACGAAGCGTCGCTTCGACTCTTCACCGGACGGTGCGGCTACTCCGAGTTCCGAACTCCTTCCATTCTCGTGCATCCCGTATTCGCGCACTGCCTCCCACTCTCGTCGCGCGTCTCCGTGCTTCGTCTCTCCCTTGCCGACGCCGAGGAGCTCTACCGACGCTGGTTAGGCGCCACCGAGTTCTTCCCCCGTGACATCGACGTCGTGCTCGCCAACCCTCTGTCGCTGGGCACGTTCCTCGCTGTCCCCTCGGCCTGCACCGCCGCGGAGCGATGGCCTGGGGCGGCGGCTTTCCTGGCGGACCCGCCTACGTCGTGGGCTGTGGGGAGCGTGTGGAACTCGAAGGAGGTGTTCCGGATGGAGGTGCGGGGTGCGGGACTGTGGCAGCGGGGGTTGGCGCGGGTGAGCCGGGCGGTTGACTGGGCGCTGCAGTGGCTACGGATACCGTCCGTGCCGGACTTATTCCGGCCGTTCGGGATGTACCTCTTGTACGGGATCGGTGGGGAGGGGCCAGCGGCGGCGGAGCATGTACAGGCGCTTTGCCGGCACGCGCACAACATGGCCAGGCGGGACGCTGACTGCCGGGTGGTTGCGGCGGAGGTTGCGGAGTGCGACCCGCTCCGCCGGGGGATCCCTTACTGGGGCAGGCTATCGTGCGCCGACGTATGGTGCGTGAAGCGGCTCGCCGAAGAGTACGGCGATGGGGCGCTCGGCGACTGGACGAAAGCGCCGCGACCGCCGTCCATCTTCGTAGATCCAAGGGAGTTCTGAATCTGACGGTCTCAGTTCGCCACTTTTTTCACGGTCACTAATCGTGCAATGTGGGGTTTAATTATGACGTCACGGTTTCTTTTGCTTTTAGTTAACGTAATTTTTCTTTATGTCGTTGTAGCTTATATGGGTGGCACGTCGCTATCGGTTTTGTAAATGGAGTCGGATCTTTTTTATGACACTTGTTAACGGAGTCAGGTATCCGCTTTGCAATGAGCTCCCAAGAACCAATTAACACGTGTTACATGAAAAATTAATTACATTGCTAGATCTTTAACTTAATAAACTATGCTTAATCATAACATGGATTCCAACTGACATCCAGGGTCTCATGATTAGGCCTTCCAGAGGGTATCTGATATTCGAAACTCTTTAACTATATATTATAGAAGATTTTCTCTTTAATGAACAATGGATCTGAAAATATTAGTTGTTGGGATAGATTTTTATATATATTTTTTCAATTTAATCAGGTAATCGATAGAAAATTTTTATGGAGTCAAATTGATCACTCCAGCATTATTCGACCCAAAGATTTAGATACCTGGTAACAACTAAAGAAATAAAAAAATTTGAATTCCAACATATATATGTCCTCGCGAGGTGCCCAATTGACTAGAAGATGTTAGATATGACACAATGAGGTCGACAGGTAGAGCTGTCAATTTGGGTTGAGCTTGTCGGATTGGCCCGCTCCGTCAAACAATTTAACCGGATTGAGTTGAAATTTTATTAACCTAAATCTGTCGTGGACCAACCCACCTAGACTCGTAACTTGCGCGGGTCAACCTGAGACGGGCTTGGGTTGGCTCGCGAGTTGAGAGATACATGTAAACTAAGTTTTATATCAATTTATTACCTTTCGTTGTTATAATTTTAAAATAAAAATAGTACTTTTATCAAACATGTATACGCGTTTGTATCCATTTATATTTAAAATATCTGTTTCTGAATATATTTGATTTGATTTAATTGATGAAATCTTTCCGAAGTAAAACATTGGAGACATGAAACATTTTTAATTTTTTTATGGGCTCATGGGTTAGCCGCTTAACCCATAAACTAGCTTTGAATTGGGTTGGATTGGGGATATTTCAATCTGCCAAGATGACCGACCGATCCACCCCACCAAATGACTGGCTCGCCATGCACCAAGCCATCCCACCACGGGTTAGTCCGTCTGAAAGCTCTATAAGACAATGACAGCCCTAGACTTTGAAAAATAATAAAATCCATACTACAAAAATAATTTCAAAATACCTGAGATTTATAATTGATGGTAATTGAGTCTAATAGACTTATTAAGTCAGCCGGGCAATATTCTTCTTAAACCTCGGGGCAATATTCTTATCGAACCAACTGATCAATATTATCAATGTTCCGCATATTCTTCTTAAGCCTCTAGGCAATATTCTTATCAAATCAGTTGAGCAATATATCCTCAATGTTTTGTATATTCTTCTTAAGCATCCGGGCAATATTCTTATCGAACCAGTCGAGTAATATCCTCAGTGTTCTATATATTCTTCTTAAGCCTCCGTGCAATATTCTTATTGAACCAGCCGAGCAATATCCTTAGTGTTCTGCAGATTCTCATTAAACCTCCATGCAATATTCTTTATGAACCATCCGGGCAATACCCTTTATGAATTGATCGGGCAATCTCCTTTATAAATCCCCATAGCAATATCCTTCAAGACTCACCGAGCAATGTCATTCGGTCAGTCCGATAAGAACAAGGCAATACTGTTAAGCGAAGGTTGCCTTGTAATTCAATTATCACCACGTAGTGGTCATCGAGGAAAATGACGCCAGAAGTAGTTCCCTCAATCCCTTCCTTAGAGTACGTGGTGGTCAACAAATGAGGGGAAGATGTGGAGCGTTAGAAGGGGTCTCTTCAAAACTTCTTCATCTTGCGTGGCAGTCACGGATAGGTCGCTTGATAACAAACCATCGGAACTACATCTCCATAATGAAAATAATAGAAAATAATCTCTAATTGATTTCAATCAATTGGATTTATTATATTTGACATCATAATCAAGATCGACATGAATCAAATAATAAAATTAATATTTCCAAATCTATTATATTATTATGTTTATAATTATTATGATTGCATGTCATATTTAATCTTTGTATTATTTTTTAACAACTTGTAAAAAATAAGCCTATTGACTTATAATATAATCAAATATTTCTTTTCTTTTCTTTTCTCTATCTATTAGTTTCTACTGTTGGATCGTGTAATTCGATACAGAGGGGGGTGAATATCAATCAAAAAGAATTATCGTAGAGTAAGTAGCGAAAAAGTATACAACGAAAAAGTACAATGCTAACACGAACATTTTTACTTGGTTCTGAGCTTTGGTCAACTCCTACTCCAAGGTCTGCACTCATCGAGTACTTTCGTTAGGTAATTGATGTGCGTAGATTGTATACTCTTGTTTAGCATGTTTTGACGCACATTCACATACTTTGCACATGTTTTATCTCTGCATTTTCATACTTCCAGCTTTACTTTTAGCATATTTATCCTTTTTGTTCGGAGATCTGCTTTTGTGCATTTTTTATACACAGGAGTCAATTTTGGAGAAGAAATGATGTCCGAGGCAAGCAAACCAAAGGAGGAAGGTGTTAGGATCGGTTGAGCTAGAGGGGGGTGTTAGAGTGTATACTAAAAGCCTAGCTTTTGGTATAAACATTTATCTAGAAATAAGAATCACATTGGTCAAATGTCTACATTTATGATAGATGTAGTTGCTCAATTAATTTATATTGTAGATAACATGGTGTGTGGTGTCACACACAGAAGATTATGTTATCGGTTCCTTATAAATTATAAACAGTAGCTCACGACCAAGATGGAAAGGAACAAATCATTGGAAGGTCGTAGTGTAATTAGGTATTAGTTTATCTTAACTATATAATTACACTAGTACACTTAGAGTGTATTGAGTAGGACCATTTGAGGTCGTTCCTTTTATACTGACTTTATGAAGGAACAAAGACCTCAGTTATTATGGAAGTGTGTGCTCTTAATCCTAATATAATAACAAGCACATATATTTGATATTTATTTCTTTAATTTATCAATGGGTGAGATTTAGTTCGATAAATCAATAAGCCCGATAAGTTGGGAAATGATATCACTTATAGTATGTGTTGTTGATTATAGAAGGAAACTGTGTCCTAGTGATCTAGGTTGAGAATGTCCCCAAGAGGAGCTCATAAGGATTGTCATGTTAAACCCTGCAGGTGGACTTAGTCCGACATGATGATGAAGTTGAGTGGTACTACTCTTGGAGCTAGATATTAATTAAGTGAGTTGTCAGTAACTTACTTAATTAGTGGACATTTGTTATCTTAAACACAGGGAGACTAACACACTCATAATAAGAAGGAGCCCAAAATGTAATTTGGGATTGGTGCGGTAGTTCAATAATAGTTCTTTAGTGGAATGAATTATTATTGATAAAATTAAGTTGTGTGTTCGGGGCGAGCACGGGATGCTTAATTTTATCGGGAGACCAAAACCAATTCCTCCTCTTGGTCCCTATCGTAGCCTCTAGTATATAGAGATTTATACCCACCTTCTTACCCATCCAATGGGGTCGGCCAAGCTAGGGCCGGCCAAGACCAAGTGGATGAGCCATGTAGGTGGCCGGCCAAAGCTTGGGTCCCAAGCTTAGGTGGCCGGTCACTAGAATATTAAAAAAGATTTTTATTAAAATTATTTCTTATGTGGATATCATGATTTTAAAAGAGAGTTTAAAAATTAAAAATTTCCTTTTATAGTTTTCTACAAAAGATTAAGAGAAGAGATCAATCTCTTTCCTTATTTGTAGTTTAAAAGGATGGTTTTAATTTTTGGTAAAAACTTTCCTTATTAAAAAGAGAGTTTAAAATTTGAAATCTTTCCTTATTTGTTGATTAAAGGAGGATTTTAAAGAAAACTTTCCTTTTTAACCATGTTCATGATTTAAAAGAAAAGTTTAAAAATTAATAATTCTCTTTTATTAGTTTCTACAAAAGATTGAGAAAAGATTTGATATCTTTCCTTATTTGTAGATTAAAAGAGATTTTAATTTTTAGAGATAACTTTCTTTTTATCCACATGTTTAAAAGAAAGATTTTAATTTATTAAATTTCCTTTTTATAAACCAATCATGAAGGAATTAAATTATTGGAGAAATTTTATAAATTTCTGGAGACAAATTAGGAAGTTTTAATTAATTAAAACTCTCCTTGTTTGTAGCTTTTATGTTGCCGGCCAAATAAAATTGAGAAAGAAAATTATTTTAATTAAATAATTTTTTATTTTTCAATGGAAAAAGAATTAAGGAAATTTTTATTAAATTTTCCTTATTTGCCAGGATCAAGGATTATAAAAGAGGGGGTAGAGGAGGCTTCAAGGCGAACGACTCTATTCTATTTTTCTCCCTCTTTTCCTTGGTGGTGTGGCCGGCCCTATTTCTCTCCTCTCCTCTTGTTGGCCGAAACTCATCTCTTGGTGGAGCTTTTGTTTGTGGCCGGATCAAGGAAGGAGAAGAAGGAGAGAAAGCAAGCCTCGTCTCTAGCATCCCTTGGAGCATTGGTGGTGGCCGAAATTCTTCATCCTTGGAGGAGTTTATTGTGGCCGAAATCTAGAAGAAAGAAGGAAGGTGGAAAGGTGGTTCTCATCTCAGAAGATCGTTTCCCACACAACGTCCGAGGTTAGAAGAGAAATACGGTAGAAGATCAAGAGGTTTTTCTAAAAGGTATAAATAGTATTTTTTTTCTTTCCGCATCATACTAGTTATTTTTAGAAATAATACTAAATACAAGAGGCATACGATTCTAGAGTTTCGAATTTGTTTTCGATATAGTGTTCTTTTGTTTTTCTTTTCCTTGTGATTTGATTGTTCTTTTCGGTTAACCTAAAGTTATTTTAGGAAATTAAATATTAGCTTTCCATAAAAGGTTTTGTCTAGTCGGTGGTGGTTGCTCCCATATCCAAAAAGGTCATGTGCCTCGCCACGTCAGTACTGGGAACCAATTATGGAAATTAATATTTAATGGAATTAATAACTTAAGGTGACTTGGGTCGAACGTGTTAAGTTCCGCAGTAGATCCAAGTCAAAACCTAAAAGAACAAATAGATTAAGTTTTGGATCAAACGCGTTAAGTTCCGCAGGCGATCCAAAATTTAATTTAAAAGAACACATGGTAGCTAGGATAAGGTTCAGACTTTTGTACAAAATTTTTGTACAGTGGAACCTCTAGGTTTTCCGAGTAGCAACCAACAAGGGGGTGAATGGCTCACTTCATTTTCTTGATCTTTGATTTTGCACAGCGGAAACTTGAAGCCAATGCTAACTCCGGTATTTACTTGGTATCCACCTCCTCACGGAGGTGACTAGTCCAAGGATCCACGCCACTCACCACACTTCCACTATTCAAAAACCCTCCTTCTCGGAATCACACCGAAAGTGGAGAAACCTTACAACACTTACAATACTTCCTCTCCAAAAGGAAATAGCTCACACTCACTACAATGAAGAAGAGAAGAGATTTACAAACTTGAAATAGCTTCTTTCTTGTGGCGTGAGATTTGAAAGCTTGGAGAGATTGAGAGCTTTAACTTCCAACGCTTGAGAGATCTTGAGCACTTCAAGGATTCTTAACACCAGAGCAATAGAACAGTAATTTTTGTTAATCGATGCTTATTCCTTTTTCTTCCAGCGTTTTAAACATCAAGAAAACTAGCCGTTTCTCACGCTACCGTCGCCGTTAATCGATTGAGATTATATCCCAATTGATTCACAAGTATCCGTTGGAAGCCATCGCGTCAAGATCAACGGTGTAGATTCTTTTATTTGACTTGGATCGATTGGGGTAGAGTTTGAATCGATTCAGCCGCTTGCTCATGAAATCGCAGCTTTATGAATCGATCGGCCGATCGATTCAATACCTTGAATCGATCGGTTGATCGATTCAGGATGATTCTGTGCTTCGCGTAGAATGTTTACGGATCGATCGGCCGATCGATTCAATACCTTGAATCGATCAGTTGATCGATTCAGGATGATTCTGTGCTTCGCACAGAATGTTCACGGATCGATCGACCGATCGATTCAATACCTTGAATCGATCGGCTGATCGATTCAGAAGGGTTCTGTGCTTCGCGCAGATCGTTTCCGATCGATCGGCCGATCGATTGACTTACCTTCAATCGATCGGCTGATCGATTCAAAGGCATTCTGCCTCACGGCCATGTCTGAATCGATTCACCAATCGATCTCTGATAGTGAGCCTAACACACATATAATCTTGTGACCTGCAGGAGCTTCTTTTGCAAGAATCCGGTCCCCGACCTTCTCGGACTTCTCTTGCATCTGGTCTTCTGACCTGCAAGAAACCTTTTTACCAAGAATCCAGTCCTCGGCCTTCTTGGACTTCTCTTGCATCTGGTCTTCCGACCTGCAAGAAACTCCTCCTGCAAACTCACACTGCATGTTAGTTCCAACGTATTAACCTAAACTTAAATAATTGTCAACATATTGAAACTTCCAGGGCATGATTGCACCAACAATCTCCCCCTTTTTGATGTTTGACAATCTATTTAAGTTTAGGCTAACTTCCAATATACATAACAGTACAATTGATAAATAATGATTGCAACAATACTGAAAACATTAGCAGTAAGTATGAGCATAAACAGTAAGCTTGAGTTTCAATTTAAATTTTATTTAACATGAACTTCAACATATATCTCCCCTGTTGTCAAATATCAAAAAAACAGAACTCCCCCTCAAAATGTGTTCTAAGCAAACAAAATAACCAAAGGAGGACTCCCCCTAAACCACACAAATATTAACAAAATGTAATCACGTGAATTGTAGAAACAAAATAAATGATAGATATAAAACTCGATAATTTGTACAATAGAGTTTACATAACAAAAAGACTCCATAAGTCGATGACCAAAAGAGAGTTCACATAAGGACTCCATAACAAACATCCATAAGTCGTACAATAACAAATCACAAAGTGACATAAAACTCAATAAGATCATCGCCCGAAGGAGGGGGATCAGCAGCAGCAGGAGGAGGAGGAGCCGAAGTAGTAGCTGGAGCAGGAACTACCTCAGTGTCAGCACCAGCAGCATCCTCAGCCTGGGGAACGGGAGCTGTGGTGGGAGCAGACTGAGACGGAGTACCCGTCACCCAGGAGCCCACTAAATCCACTAATGTATCCATAGTCGTCTGCATTGAAGTCTATCGATGGACCATGGTCTCCATCATGGAACGCAAGTCGGCTACCTCCATGGTCAGCTCCTCCAATCGAGTGTCGCCAGTCTCCTTGAACGTCGGAGAAGCTGGCTCAGGAATATCCTCCTCAACATCATCTACCGCAGGAACCAATGCCTGTGCATCCCCCCCGCGGCGAGCCCTGGGCCCCTCACCAAAAGCACGTCCATCGCGCCATCGAACTCCCGCTGGACCACCAACTAAGCCCGTCTTCGTGAAGGAGCGGGAGGAAATCAGAGAATAAGCGACCATCATGTGCTCCAGCCGTCCCCGGGAGACATCTATCTTCTGGGACTCCAGCCAATCTGTGATAAGATGCCCGAAAAGCATATGGATCGTCTGCTGCACGGGCTGGGTAAAATGAATGATGTAATGAAAGTTATTCAGAGCGATGTTGATGTCAAGAGAATGACGAATGGCATAGAGGGCAAATATGTAAGGAGGTCGCAGAGCGGCTAAAGCACGAGAGACAATAGGGAAAAGGCAGTTGATGATCACTTTAAACAAGGCATTGTTTTCAGCCGACAACTCAAGCGAAGAGAATTTAGTGATTTGAGCATTTGGCCCATCCGGACGAGGACGACCAAAGAGGAACTGATGCATGGATGCAATGCTAATATGCTCAAAAGGTGGAGGCAGCTCATCGGGAAGATTTGGATAAAAGACAAAATCATTGTTTGAAGGTAGACATTCGAGATAAGATTGAAGAATCTCATAGGAGAAGTCCAAGCTTCGTTTCGCAACACGAGTGCGATAATTTACACCATCAGAAGTGTGCAAATTATTATAAAATTCGGAGACAATGGCTACATTGACATCCCTCTCACAGGTTAACAAAGAGTCAAGTTTATAATGCTTGAAACGATTATATGTATCAAAACAAGATGTCCTATAGTATTGCAAATCAACTGATCTAGGAGTTATGAGTTTGAAGGTGTTTTTGCTAAAGGATTGTTGCATTGCAGCATTTGGAAATCTAGGATCAGTGGGAGGTTGAGGACGTGAGGAAGGTACAGACGAGCCTTCGCCCGATTCACGAACCTTCTGTTTCTTTCTGTGGGATAAAAAAAACAGAGGGCACACAGTTGAGCAGTGCAACAGGGAAGGATATGCAAAAATGCAAGGGCAATGCAGATAATGCAATGCATGAGGGATAATGCAATGCACAAAGACACACAAAACACATACAGATTAGGGCAAATATAGGAGCAAAAACCCAAAAAAAAATAAGAAGAGAGGAAAGAAAATTTACTTAGGGTTAGGGTTTTGAGTCCGTATGTTTTGTGAGGACGCGGTGATGAGGAAGAAGGACTGCCCAGTACGTCGAGTAAAGCTAGAAGAGAAAAGGAAGAGCTCTCCTTCGCCGGAGAAGCACGCCGGAGTGAACGATCGAGGCAGACGAAAGAGTCGCCTGGGAAGTCGCCTAGGGCAAGACATCGTCGAGAGAGAGAAAAAGAAGAGAGGAGAATAAGTGGATCGATTCGGATTTAGGGGTTTAAGATGGATTTTAAGTTCTCAATCGATCAACCGATCGATTGAGAACAGATGAATCGATCGGTCAATCGATTCACGATGCTTCTGTGAGAATGCAAACAGGCATCTCAATCGATCCATTGATCGATTCAAATGCACTGAATCGATCCGTTGATCCATTAAAAAGCCTTCTGTAAAAATCGAAAAATCGTCCCAATCGATTCATTGATCGATTTGAATGGTCTGAATTGATCCATTTATCGATTCAGATGCCAAAAAAAAATGAACGAGAAAAAAAAAACGCGATCCAATCGATCCATTGATCGATTGGAATGGTCTGAATCGATCCATTGATCGATTCAGATGCCTTCTGGAAAAACTTGAGTACGCTTCTGTGGTTAAACGAAATTGCTTCAAAATCGATCCATTGATCGATCCAAATGATCTGAATCGATCCATTGATCGATTCAGATGCTCTCTGGAGTGAAACGTGAACCTCCCAATCGATCGACCGATCGATTGGGAAGTCTGATATTTCTGCATTTCTGAAATCCTTTCAGATCCAAGATTTGGAAATGCACAAATAATTATATATACCTCTAAAAATCATGAAATTTTGTGTAAACCCTATTCATGTCTCATATTATCAAGGAAAAATAAAGATTGACAAAAAGCAACACTCCCTAGACAAGATTGACACAAAATTAAAAATTGTTGAAAAGATCAATGATTTGAGTGAGTCTTATAAAAGTTTCGAAAATAAGTATGGTGTCTATGATGATTTTAAAAATTTCCAATCATAATCGTAGGGCAATGTGCACATGATTTGTACACGTGCTTTCCCTATGATTGGACAAATGAATGTTTCATATGAAAACCACTTATCTTGACCAAAATAATGCATCATAACAAGCATCATGACCAAGATAAATGTCCCTAACCTCTCACCCCATCTAAAACATATTAAGAGGACAATCCATGTTCTTGTGAGAGGCAATGTTAAGGTGAACAAACTTTAAAGAACTCTACTGATGAAGTGATCATGGAGGATGTGATTTAATCAATACAACACATTCCCAACTCCCTTCTAAGAAAGCTAAATTCAACTTCGGGAAGAGGTTTGGTGAAGATATCGGCTAAGTTTGATTTTGATCCAACATAATTTAAAATGATATCACCTCGAGTTACATGATCACAAATAAAATGATGTTTAACCTCTATATGTTTCGTTCTTGAATGATGAACGGGATTTTTGGTTAAGTTGATTGTACTCACATTATCACAAAGAACTTGAACATTGTTATAGGTAAGTTTATAGTCCTCTAGAGTATGAGTCATCCACAATAATTGTGATACACACTCTCCCATGGCAATATATTCTGCTTCGGTTGTGGAGAGAGCTACACAATGTTGTTTTCTATTTGACCAACTTACCAAAGAGAACCCTAGAAATTGACAACTACCGCTAGTGCTTTTACGATCCAATTTGCATCCGGCATAATCGGAATCGGTATAGCCCACTAGGTCAAAAGTTTCGATTCTAGGATACCAAAGACCAACATTTTGAGTCCCCTTGAGATAACGAAGAATTCGCTTAACGGCACTCAAATGTGACTCCTTGGCACAAGATTGATACCTAGCACATATACCTACGGCGAAAAGTATATCGGGTCTACTAGCCGTGAGATAGAGAAGACTTCCTATAGCACTACGATACACCTTAGAGTCAACTTCTTTCCCCTCAATGTCTTTATCCAATTTAGTATTTGTGGCCATGGGAGTAGATATTTCCTTTGCATTTTCCATCCCAAATTTCTTAAATAGCTCTTTGACATATTTGGATTGATGAATGTAAATGCCTTCTTTTGTTTGCTTAATTTATAATCCTAGGAAAAATGTCAACTCACCAACCAAACTCATTTCAAATTCACTCTCCATGTGATTAATGAATTCATTTAAAAAATCTTTATTTATGGAACAACAAATAATGTCATCTACATATACTTGGGCCACAAACATATCATTACCACTATTTTTCAAGAATAAAGTAGGATCAATTTTTCCTCTATGAAACCCTTTTGATACTAGAAATGTTGACAATCGTTCATACCAAGCCCGAGGAGCTTGTTTTAGTCCATATAAGGCCTTTTAAAGTTTATATACATGGGTTGGACACTCCAAATTCTCAAATCCCGGTGGTTGCTCAACATATACTTCTTCTTTTATAACACCATTTAAAAATGCTGATTTTACATCCATTTGGTACAATTTGAAACCCTTGTGGGCGGCAAAGGCCAACATCATTCTAATTAACTCCAATCTTGCTACGGGTGCATAAGTTTCTGTTGGTTGCTACTCGGAAAACCTATAGGTTCCACTGTACAAAAATTTTGTACAAAGGTCTGAACCTTTTCCTAGCTACCATGTGTTCTTTTAAATTAAATTTTGGATCGCCTGCGGAACTTAACACGTTTGATCCAAAACTTAATCTATTTGTTCTTTTAGGTTTGACTTGGATCTCCTGCGGAACTTAACACGTTCGACCCAAGTCTCCTTAAGTTATTAATTCCATTAAATATTCATTTCCATAATTGGTTCCCAGTACTGACGTGGCGAGGCACATGGCCTTCTTGGATATGGGAGCAACCACCACCGACTAGACAAAACCTTTTATAGAAATATAATATTTAATTTCCTAAAATAACTTTAGGTTAACCAAAGAGAACAATCAAATCACAAGGAAAAGAAAAAACAAAAGAACACAACATCAAAAAACATATTCAAAATTCTAGAACGTAAGCCTCTTGTATTTGGTATTATTTCCATAAATAACTAGCATGATGCGGAAAGAAAAATTACTAGTTATACCTTGTAGAAAAACCTCTTGATCTTCTACCGTATTTCTCTTCTAACCTCGGACGTTGTGTGGGCAACGATCTTCCGAGATGAGAAACCACCAACCACCTTCTCCTCCTAGCTAGGTTCGGCCACAAAGGAAAAGCTTCACCAAGGAAGAAAATTAAAACACTAACCAAGCTCCAAGAGATGCTAGCTTTCTCTCCTTCTTCTTCTTCTTCTCCGAGTAGTATCTGGCCACCACAAGAGCTCCAATAGAAGAGGGAGATTCGGCCACCACAAGAGGAAGAGAGGGAGAGGATGGCCAGCCACACCAAGGAACAAAAGAGGGAGAGAAATAATAGATGTTGTGTCTCATGAAGGCACCCTCACCCCTTCTTTTATATTCCTTGGCCTAGGCAAATTAGGAAATTTAATTACAATAAAATTTCCTCAATTTCCTTGACATGATTTAATTGAGAAAAATAAAATAAAATTTCCCAATTAAATCTACATTGGCCGGCCACATCATTGGAGAACAAATTGGACAAGTTTCAATCAACAATTAAAACTTCCTAATTTGTTTCCGGAAATTTTAAAAAAATAAAATTTCTCTTTAAAAATCTCTTCATGGTTGATAAAAGGAAATTTCTATAATTTTAATTTTATCAACATGTGAATAATTTTAAAGAGAAAATAAAATATCTCACCAATCTACAAATAAGGAAAGAGATCTAATCTCTTTCTTTAATCTTTTGTAGATCTTTTATAAGAGAGATATTTTAATTTAAATTCTCTTTAATAAATTATTTCTTCCACATAATAAAAATTAAAATTAAAATTCCTTTTTAATTTAATTTGGCCGGCCCCCACTAGCTTGGGTTCAAGCTAGGGCCGGCCACCCAATTTTATACCTAGCTAGCTTGGCCGGCCCCTATTGGGTGGGTATAGAAGGTGGGTATAGGTGGGTATTGAACTCTACAACTAAGAGGCTACGATAGGGACCGAGAGGAGGAATTGATTTTGGTCTCCTGATAAAATTAAGCATCCCGTGTTCGCCCCGAACACACAACTTAATTTTATCAATGATAATTCATTCCACTAGAGAACTATCATTGAACTACCGCACCAATCCCAAATTACATTTTTGGGCTCCTTCTTATTATGAGCGTGTTAGTCTCCCTGTGTTTAAGATATCGAATGACCACTAATTAAGTGAGTTACTGACAACTCATTTAATTAATATCTAAGTCCAAGAGTAGTACCACTCAACCTTATTATCATGTTGGACTAAGTCCACCTGCAGGGGTTAACATGACAATCTTTATGAGCTCCTCTTGAGGACATTATCAACCTAGTATCTCTAGGACACAATTTCCTTCTATAATCAACAACACACACTATAAGTAATACCATTTCCCAACTTATCGGGTTTATTGATTCAACGAACTAAATCTCACCCATTGATAAATTAAAGAAATAAATATCAAATATATGTGCTTGTTATTACATTAGGATTAAGAGCACACACTTCCATAATAACTGAGGTCTTTGTTTCTTTATAAAGTCAGTATAAAAGAAACGACCTCAAATGGTCCTACTCAATACACTCTGAGTGTACTAGTGTAATTATACAATCAAGATAAACTGATACTTAATTATACTACGACCTTCTAATGGTTTGTTCCTTTCCATTTTGGTCGTGAGCCACTGTTTATAATTTATAAGGTACTGATAACATCATCTTCTGTATGTGACGCCACATACTATGTTATCTACAATATAAGTTAATTGAACAACTACAAACAAATGTAGATAATTTGACCAAATGTGATTCTTTATTCAAAACAAATGTTTACAAAAGCTTAGGCTTTCAGTATACACTCCAACAATCTCCCACTTATACTAAAGACTAAGCTGCCATATCTTCTACCATACATCTGATTCCCATTCCCTCCACATGCCGATCGAAGCTTTCGCCGGAAGGGCCTTAGTGAAAGGATCTGCCAGGTTATCCGCTGATGCAATCTTGGTGATGACAACTTCTCCTCGCTTCACGATATCTCGTATCAGGTGGTACTTGCGCTCTATATGTTTACTTGCCTTATGAGCTCGTGGTTCCTTCGAGTTTGCAATCGCTATTATCACAATAAATTGTGATGATTTTGGACAAACCAGAATCACATCTAAGTCCATTAGAAAGTTCTGAGCCATATCGCTTCTTTAGCTGGGCTGCTACATACTCGACTTCCATGGTTGAGTCCAAAACGCATTCGCTTAACACTCCTCCATGAAATGACTCCACCTCCTAAAGTAAACACATAGCCGATGTAGACTTACTATTCCCTATCTGATGAAATCCGTGTAACCCACAGGGAGCGGATCGTCGCTTGGTAAACTAGCATATAATCTCTAGTCCTTCTCGGTACTTTAATATATACTTTACAGTCCAATGTCCTTGTCCAGGTTACTCTGATATCTGCCATGGAAAAACAGATATCAGGTCTCGTACATAGCATTGCATACATTAGGCTTCCTACAGCTGAAGCATAAGGAACTGCTTTCATGTCCTCTATCTCTTTCGATGTCTTTGGAGACGTCTCTTTAGATAGAGCTACTCCATGTCTAAAAGGTAAGAAACCTTTCTTGGAATCCTGCATGCTAAAACGAGCAAGGATTGTATCTATATATGAAGCTTGGGACAGACACAACATTCTTTTCTTACGATCCCTTATAACTTTGATCCCAAGAATGTGTGCACAATCTCCTAAGTCCTTCATATCAAATTGTTTGGACAACCATACCCTTACGTCTGATAATACCTTGACATTGTTGCCAATTAACAAAATATCATCTTCATATAGTACAAGAAATACCACCACGTTTCCGTTACACTTCTTATATATACAAGACTCATCCGGACTTTGAATAAATCCATATGACTGGATTACTTCATTAAACCGGATGTTCCAAGAACTTGAAGCTTGCTTTAGTCCATAAATGGACCGATTGAGCTTGCACACTAGATGTTCTTTGCCTTTTTCAATGAACCCTTCTGGTTGCTTCATATGGATGTTCTCTTCAAGACTTCCATTAAGGAAATCTGTCTTGACATCCATTTGCCAAATCTCATAATCCATATGAGCAGCAATGGATAAGAGTATCCGGATAGACTTAAGCATGGCCACTGGTGAAAAGGTTTCCTCATAATCGATTCCCTCTTTCTGAGTGTACCCTTTCGCAACAAGCCTAGCTTTGAAGGTTTCTACCTTCCCGTCTGTCCCTCTTTTCCTTTTGTAGATCCACTTGCATCCAACGGCTTTTACACCATCAGGTGGTTCTACAAGCTCCCAGACCTTATTAGAGTACATAGACTCTATTTCAGAATTCATTGCCTTTTGCCAAGATGCTGCATCTATATCTTGGAGTGCTTCGTCATATGTTCGTGGATCAGGTTCATGTTTACCCGGGATCAAGTCCGAAGACTCTCCCAAAAACATGAATCTTTTAGGCTGCCTTACAACCCTCCCACTACGACGAGGCACTGTCTGTGGTTGTGTATCATGTGTGACACGTGTTGTAGTCTCTTGTGGTACTTCATCTTGTACTGTTGGTACTGAAGTAGACATGTCCTCTCTAAGTTCTTCCAAAACAACTTTGCTACTGGGCTTGTGATCCATTATATAGTCTTCTTCTAAAAACTGAGCATTGGTGCTAACAATGACCTTCTAGTCTTTAGGACTATAAAATAAACCACCTTTCGTTCCTTTGGGATATCCTACAAACACGCGAACTTCTGTACGGGATTCTAACTTATCAGCATCTGGTTTAAGCACATGTGTTGGACTACCCCAAATCCGAATATGTCTTAGACTGGGTTTTCGCCCATTCCATAATTCTATGGGAGTAGAAGAAACTGATTTAGAAGGTACTAAGTTCAGAACGTATACTGCTGTTTCCCCAAAACGAATTTGGTAATTCTGAATAACTCATCATCGATCTAACCATCTCCATAAGAGTCATATTCCTTCGTTCTGCTACACCATTCTGTTGGGGTGTTCCAGGTGCAGACAATTGAGATTGAATCCCAGCCTCTGATAAGTAATTCCTAAACTCTCCTAAGAGGTATTCGCCACCACGATCAGATCGTAGTGTCTTGATACTTTTACCTAATCGTTTCTCCACATCAGCCTTGTATTCTTTGAACTTATCAAAGCACTCGGACTTGTGGCGCATTAGGTAAATGTATCCGTATCTTGAATAATCGTCTATGAAAGAGACAAAATATTCAAAACCTCCTCTTGCTTGGACAGACATATGACCACACAAATCAGAGTGAACCAATTCTAACACTTCTTTGGCTCTATACCCCTTGGCCTTGAACGGCCTTTTGGTCATTTTTCCTTCTAAGCAGGATTCACAAGTTGGAAAATTTTCCAACTCTAATGAACTCAAAAGTCCATCGGCTATAAGCCTCTGAATCCTACTCAAGTTAATATGACCAAGCCTTAGATGCCAAAGATATGTTTGGTTCATTTCCGAAGGTTCTTTTCTCTTATTAGAATTAGAAGATGAGTTATAAATTTCCATGTTATGCTTTGTGGAAGAAATTAGATTTAAAGTATACAAATTGCCAACTAATGCACCAGAACAGATAATCACTTTATTTCTTTTAATAACTACATCGTTACTAAAGGAAACTGAATATCCATCTAAAAATAGTTTAGAAACTGAAATTAAATTCTTTCTAAAACTGGGTACATAAAGACAATTTCTTAAAATCAAATTGCTATTTCTACTAAAAGATAAGTAGACGTCTCCCACTGCAACCGCCACTTTAGTAGCATTGCCCATGTAGATGGTAATCTCTCCTTCAGATAGTCGTCGGGTTTCTGGAACCCCTGCAGGAATTGCAGACATGATCGGTGGCTCCGTATCTACACACCAGGTCTTGGTAGATAACACCGCTAAACATGTTTCAACAACTAGAGCATGAGATATACCTTTGTTTTGGTTCCTACGAGGACAGCCCACTGCCTGCAGATGAAGCACTTGCCCTTGGGCTTCTTCACTCCAACTTTAAATCCGTACACTGAGATTTATTCACTTTCTTTCTTACCGACTTGTTTCTTCTTCTTCTTTCCTTTCGGTTTAGAAGTAGAACCATTTTGATAGTGAATTTGAGAATTGTGACGAAATAATCCTTCTGCTGCTTGAAGTCAGTAGTTCCCCTAATGAATAAATCCTTTTATTCATATTATAGTTCAGTGAGCGCTCAAAACTTCTAGCGTTTGGAGGATCATATCGATCTGGGTTTCCCCATCAATTTCTCCTCCAAGGTATCTCGTTCGGATAAGCCATCATTTTAGGATATGATCCCTTACAGAGTATCCTCTTGCATGGTGGCTGTCATTATCTTTCTCATAGCTTCTTGTCTAGAAGCCCTATCCTGATGACCAAAGAGTTCCTTGAGATTGTTCATAATATCATAAGCTGTTGGTAAATCTTGATGCTGATGTTGCAATACATTTGACATTGAAGCCAAAATGTAACACCGCGCCATCTCATCTGCCTTTACCCATCTCTTATGATATTCAATCTCCTCTTGGGTAGATTCACCAGTGGGTGCATCAGGACAAGGTTCAGTCAGTACAAATTTATAGCTTTCAACAGTCAGAACAATGTCCAGGTTCCTTTTCCAATCTATGTAATTAGGTCCAGTAAGTCTATTTTGTTGAAGTATGATGGACAGTGGGTTGAAAGTCATCCTAAGAATCACAAATAACTTTTGGTCAGAACTCTAAATTTAGAATAATATTGATTCCTCAAACAATACTATTTTAAATTAACCAACACCTCATAACACCGTGAATTTTGTATGCCACGTTAGTGTGGACGTATACAAATTCAACATTTGTAAAAGGAGGGTTTTAACCCATTAATTTTATTATCTTGTCAACCTAACTTTGGACAAATAAAATTAATAGTTGGTATTATTTGGTCACACAAATAATAGCAGTGACTCCGTTGGGGAGGATACTATTAGATGTGTCTAAGTGTATACCATTACTTGACACTAAGTCCATTAATAAGATTATGCACCTTCCGTTGGGGAAGATCACACGCTCTTAATTAACTTCCTATAGTCATCCAAAAATGGAAGTCTGTTCTAGTGATCCACAAACAAGCTCATCCGTTATGGAGGAAGGCACTCAGAGCAAACGCGCAAGCTTGTTTGCATCACTTACAAACTAGTAATGGAGACCATGGGATTTACTTAAAAATCCCTCTCCCACTTAGTTATTTATAAATGAGGAATTTTAACTATGCTAGCCTACTTAACTTGTAAACTAACATGCACACATAGCACAATATAAAAGCAATAAATAGAAAATCTAATTTTTAACTATTATGGCTTTTATCTCTAGTTATCCTCCGTGTGTTGTCATCCCAAGCTGCTGCCATATTTGGCCACCGCTACCGGGTCTAGCTGTCGCATCCATCTTGCTCCTAGTTCCGCTGCGCCTCTGGTCCTTAGAAGGTTCCACGCTTTGCAAGATTCGATCCGCGACATAAATAGAATTTTACATTTTTGATCCTATATTCCATAAAAGGAATGTACATGTATCTAGATCAAAAATAAAATCCTAATAAAACTAAATACAGCTCCTGCTATATTTTAATACAATCATGCACACACATATAAATGCCCTTGACATGTCCAAGGGTCCAATCACACACATAATAACTAAAAGTCATAATAGTTGGATCCTGCATCCACAAAGTTAGCACATCCTACTATTAACCTGCCTAAATTATGTATGACATGTGCATAATTAAACTAAATACCAAATACACAGAGGCAAAACCCTAGCTCTGATACCAATTGTTGGTTGCTACTCGGAAAACCTATAGGTTCCACTGTACAAAAATTTTGTACAAAGGTCTGAACCTTTTCCTAGCTACCATGTGTTCTTTTAAATTAAATTTTGGATCGTCTGCGGAACTTAACACGTTTGATCCAAAACTTAATCTATTTGTTCTTTTAGGTTTTGACTTGGATCTCCTGCGGAACTTAACACGTTCGACCCAAGTCTCCTTAAGTTATTAATTCCATTAAATATTAATTTCCATAATTGGTTCCCAGTACTGACGTGGCGAGGCACATGGCCTTCTTGGATATGGGAGCAACCACCACCGACTAGACAAAACCTTTTATAGAAATATAATATTTAATTTCCTAAAATAACTTTAGGTTAACCAAAGAGAACAATCAAATCACAAGGAAAAGAAAAAACAAAAGAACACAACATCGAAAAACATATTCGAAATTCTAGAACGTAAGCCTCTTGTATTTGGTATTATTTCCATAAATAACTAGCATGATGCGGAAAGAAAAATTACTAGTTATACCTTGTAGAAAAACCTCTTGATCTTCTACCGTATTCCTCTTCTAACCTCGGACGTTGTGTGGGCAACGATCTTCCGAGATGAGAAACCACCAACCACCTTCTCCTCCTAGCTAGGTTCGGCCACAAAGGAAAAGCTTCACCAAGGAAGAAAATTAAAACACTAACCAAGCTCCAAGAGATGTTAGCTTTCTCTCCTTCTTCTTCTTCTTCTCCGAGTAGTATCCGGCCACCACAAGAGCTCCAAGAGAAGAGGGAGATTCGGCCACCACAAGAGGAAGAGAGGGAGAGGATGGCCGGCCACACCAAGGAACAAAAGAGGGAGAGAAATAATAGATGTTGTGTCTCATGAAGGCACCCTCACCCCTTCTTTATATTCCTTGGCCTAGGCAAATTAGGAAATTTAATTACAATAAAATTTTCTCAATTTCCTTGACATGATTTAATTGAGAAAAATAAAATAAAATTTCCCAATTAAATCTACATTGGCCGGCCACATCATTGGAGAACAAATTGGACAAGTTTCAATCAACAATTAAAACTTCCTAATTTGTTTCCGGAAATTTTAAAAAAATAAAATTTCTCTTTAAAAATCTCTTCATGGTTGATAAAAGGAAATTTCTATAATTTTAATTTTATCAACATGTGAATAATTTTAAAGAGAAAATAAAATATCTCACCAATCTACAAATAAGGAAAGAGATCTAATCTCTTTCTTTAATCTTTTGTAGATCTTTTATAAGAGAGATATTTTAATTTAAATTCTGTTTAATAAATTATTTCTTCCACATAATAAAAATTAAAATTAAAATTCCTTTTTAATTTAATTTGGCCGGCCCCCACTAGCTTGGGTTCAAGCTAGGGCCGGCCACCCAATTTTATACCTAGGTCGGCCCTAGCTTGTTTCCCAAGCTAGCTTGGTCGGCCCCTATTGGGTGGGTATAGAAGGTGGGTATAGGTGGGTATTGAACTCTACAACTAAGAGGCTACGATAGGGACCGAGAGGAGGAATTGGTTTTGGTCTCCTGATAAAATTAAGCATCCCGTGTTCGTCCCGAACACACAACTTAATTTTATCAATGATAATTCATTCCACTAGAGAACTATCATTGAACTACCGCACCAATCCCAAATTACATTTTTGGGCTCCTTCTTATTATGAGTGTGTTAGTCTCCCTGTGTTTAAGATATCGAATGTCCACTAATTAAGTGAGTTACTGACAACTCATTTAATTAATATCTAAGTCCAAGAGTAGTACCACTCAACCTTATTATTATGTCGGACTAAGTCCACCTGCAGGGTTTAACATGACAATTTTATGAGCTCCTCTTGAGGACATTATCAACCTAGTATCTCTAGGACACAGTTTCCTTCTATAATCAACAACACACACTATAAGTAATACCATTTCCCAACTTATCGGGTTTATTGATTCAACGAACTAAATCTCACTCATTGATAAATTAAAGAAATAAATATCAAATATATGTGCTTGTTATTACATTAGGATTAAGAGCACACACTTCCATAATAAATGAGGTCTTTGTTTCTTTATAAAGTCAGTATAAAAGAAACAACCTCAAATGGTCCTACTCAATACACTCTGAGTGTACTAGTGTAATTATACAATCAAGATAAACTGATACTTAATTACACTACGACCTTATAATGGTTTGTTCCTTTCCATTTTGGTCATGAGCCACTGTTTATAATTTATAAGGTACTGATAACATCATCTTCTGTATGTGACACCACATACTATGTTATCTACAATATAAGTTAATTGAACAACTACAAACAAATGTAGATAATTTGACCAAATGTGATTCTTTATTCAAAACAAATGTTTACAAAAGCTTAGGCTTTCAGTATACACTCCAACAGTTTCATCATAGTCCAACCCTTCTACTTGATTGAAACCCCTAGCGACCAATCTAGCTTTGTTTCTCACCACTATCCCTTTATCATCAAGTTTGTTCCTAAAGACCCATTTTGTATCAATAATTGATTTGTTGTTAGGCCTAGGAACTAAATCCCAAACTTGACTTCTCTCAAATTGAGATAATTCATCTTGCATTGCTAAAATCCAATCCGGATCAAACAAGGCATCAAAAATGATTTTTGGTTCTATTTGAGATATTAAGGCAACTTGACTTCCGTCATTTCTAAAGTAAGATCGAGTTCTCACTCCTTGAGTAATGTCTCCTACTACTTGATCTAAGGGATGATTTACATGAATCCTAGTAGGTCTTGAGTCTTGATTTGTTATAATTTCGGGTTCAAGTGGCAAAGGTTCATTTTTCTCACCATCACTTTCTTGATTTTCTTCTCCTTGATGATTTACCTCATTTAGTGTTAGTTTCTCTAACTCAAATTGTAATTCTTCATCATTTGTTCTTATAGAGTTTAAAGAAGGATTTTCTTCAAATACAACATTTAGTGATTCTTCAACTAGTTTTGATCTTTTGTTGTAAATTCGGTATGTCTTGCTATGACTTGAGTAACCAACAAGAATCCCCTCATCCGCCTTAGCGGAAAACTTTCCCAATTGATCCTTGGTGTTTAGAATATAGACCTTACACCCAAATACTCTAAGATGCTTAATTGTAGGTTGTCTACCAAACCACAATTCATGAGGTGTTTTTCCTAGAAACCTATGTATTAAAGTTCGATTTTGGACATAACAAGCCGTATTAATTGCTTCGGCCCATAGGAAACTATGTAGTGAATATTCATTTAACATACTCCTAGCGGCCTCTTGCAAAACCCTATTTTTCCTCTCAACAACTCCATTTTGTTGAGGTGTTCTAGGGGTTGAAAACTCATGTTTGTAGCCTTTTTCCATACAAAAACTTGTGAATCTATCATTTTCAAACTCACCTCCATGATCACTTCTTATCTTATTTATTTTATGAGCCTTTTCATTTTCTACTCTATTACAAAAGGCAATCAAAGTATCTAGAGTTTGATCCTTATGTTTCAAGAAGAAAACCCATGTATATCTAGTGTAATCATCCACAATCACAAAGCAATATCTACTACCATTCAAGGAGGTATACCTACTACTATCAAACAAATTCATGTGAATAAGCTCCAAAGCATTTGAGGTACTTACAATATTTTTACCTTTATGAGTAGCTTTGGTTTGCTTACCTATTTGACACGCATCACATATTTTTTCCTTTTGAAACTTCAACTTTGGCAATCCTTGCACCAACTCCTTCTTTGAAAGGTTTTTGATATTCTTCATGTTAGTGTGAGCAAGTCTCCGGTGCCAAAGCCAAGTCTCCTCCTCTTTAGACATGAGACACTTAGCAAACACATTAGTAGCACCAAATAGTTCAACTTGATAAATATTTTCTTTTCTATGACCTATGAGAACATTGGTGTTTAGTTCACTATGCTTGACTAGGCATTGAGATGAGTTGAACTCAACTCTATAACCTGAGTCACATAGTTGACTAACACTCAAAAGATTAAAAGTCATGCCTTTTACTAGTAACACATTTTTTATTACAAATTTTTTGGAAATTCTAATATCTCATATTCCTATAACTTTTAACTCACCACTATTACCAAAAGAAACGGTACCTTTACTTTTGTGTCTAAATGATAAAAATTTTGATGAGTCCCCCGTCATATGCTTAGAGCATCCACTATCTACGAACCATGTTGTTGGATGCTCCCCCTTCGCGCATGCCTGTTTAAACACGATGAACCAAATGTTTTGGTACCCACACTTTGGGTCCGATAGCATCAATAACAAATTGCTTGGGTACCCAAGCTTGAACAACCTTAACCCTTGAAGCATGGTTTCTACTAATTAGAGACATGAATTTAACTTCCTTATCTTGTGATTTAAAACCTAGTCCCGCTTTGTTGTACACGCCTCTTTGAGCTCCTAGAATCATGTCTAAGTATTTTGAGCTTGAAGTAAATTTTTCTAGAGCACATCTAAGATCATCAACTTGTGATTTCAATGATACATTTTCTTTTTCAAGATCATCAACATCATTTTTTTCATTTTCATGAAGCATGCAATTTTCACATGGCACAATTTCATTTTTGAGTGATTTCAATTCATTTTGTAATCTTTTAACCTTCCCTTTTGATTTAGCTAGTGCATTGGTTAAGCATGCAATGGTGGCATACATCTTATCAAGCTTGGGAGAAATTACCTCATCATCACTAGATGATGACTCACTTGAAGACTCCACATCTTCTCCATGACTATCTTCATCTTCACTATCTTCTACATGGCTTAAGGCCATGAGAGCCATGTGCTTTGAGCTCTTCCTTTCATCTTCTTCCGATGAGCTTGATGATGAGTCATCCCATGTGGCTTTCAACGCCTTCTTCTTTTTCTTGATCTTTTCCTCTTGCTTCTTCAACTTTGGACACTCCGTTTTGTAGTGCCCCTTTTTCTTGCATTCATAGCAAATTACATCAGTCTTATTCTTAGAATCCACAAGAGATTTACCTTTTCTCTTCTCATCATTGAAGATTTTCTTAATATCCTTCTTGTCAAACTTCCTTGAATGTCTCATCATTCTTCGAACGAAGTTTGCCATTTCACTTGATGATAGCTCTTCATCACTATCACTATCACTATCTTGTTCGGATTCTGAAGATGACTCATTCTTCTCCTTTTTCTTTTCCTTGTGCTTCTTTTTGCTCTTTTCACCTGCAACTAAGGCTATACCTTTCTCCTTATGGCTTGTGTTAGCTTGCTCATGCAATTCAAGTTCACAAAATAATTCATCCAATTTCACTATTGACAAATCCCTTGAAACCTTATAAGCATCCACCATGGATGACCATAAAGAGTTTCTTGGGAAAGATTTTAAAGCATACCTTATGAGATCTCGGTTCTCCACACTCTCTCCAACTGAATGAAGACCATTTAGGAGTTCCTTGAATCTCCCATGTAGTGAGCTTACCATTTCTCCATCCTTCATGGTGAAGTTTTGAAGTTGATTTATCAACAAATCTCTCTTTGCAATTCTTGAATCCTTGGTGCCTTCATTTAGTTCAATAAGCTTATCCCACAAATCCTTGGCACTCTTAAAAGGTCCAACTTTGTTGAGTTGTTCCGAGCTTAATCCACATTGAAGAGTCACAATCGCCTTTGCATTTGCTTGAGCCTTCATTTTTTGTTCAACAGTCCACCTTGATAACTCAAGCATTTTTTCATTTTCAGTTGGCGCCATGAAACCCTCCGTGATTGAGAACCACATATCAATTTCGGTCATGAGATAGTGTTCCATGCGGCTCTTCCAATAAGCAAAATTGCTGCCTTCATAGAATGGTGGTCGTGAAGTACTATGTCCCTCCTTCATTGACATCTTGTAGCTCTTTAACTTGTGCTTTCTTGACAATGAATCCTCAAAAGCAAACCAACGCTCTGATACCACTTGTTAGGATCGGTTGAGCTAGAGGGGGGGTGAATGGCTCACTTTATTTTCTTGATCTTTGATTTTGCACAGCGGAAACTTGAAGTCAATGCTAACTCCGGTATTTACTTGGTATTCACCTCCTCAAGGAGGTGACTAGTCCAAGGATCCACGTCACTCACCACACTTCCACTATTCAAAAACCCTCCTTCTCGGAATCACACCGAAGGTGGAGAAACCTTACAACACTTACAATACTTCCTCTCCAAAAGGAAATAGCTCACACTCACTACAATGAAGAAGAGAAGAGATTTACAAACTTGAAATAGCTTCTTCCTTGTGGCGTGAGATTTGAAAGCTTGGAGAGATTGAGAGCTTTAACTTCCAACGCTTGAGAGATCTTGAGCACTTCAAGGATTCTTAACACCAGAGCAATAGAATAGTAATTTTTGTTAATCGGTGCTTATTCCTTTTTCTTCCAGCGTTTTAAACATCAAGAAAACTAGCCGTTTCTCACACTACCGTCGTCGTGAATCGATTGAGATTATATCCCAATCGATTCACAAGTATCCGTTGGAAGCCATCGCGTCAAGATCAACGGTGCAGATTCTTTTATTTGACTTGGATCGATTGGGGCAGAGTTTGAATCGATTCAGCCGCTTGCTCATGAAATCGCAGCTTTGTGAATCGATCGACCGATCGATTCAATACCTTGAATCGATCGGTTGATCGATTCAGGATGATTCTGTGCTTCGCGCAGAATGTTCACGGATCGATCGGCCGATCGATTCAATACCTTGAATCGATCGGTTGATCGATTCAGGATGATTCTGTGCTTCGCACAGAATGTTCACGGATCGATCGGCTGATCGATTCAATACCTTGAATCGATCTGCTGATCGATTCAGAAGGTTCTGTGCTTCGCGCAGATCGTTTTCGATCGATCGGCCAATCGATTCACTTACCTTCAATCGATCGGCTGATCGATTCAAAGGCATTCTGCCTCACGGCCATGTCTGAATCGATTCACCAATCGATCTCTGATAGTGAGCCTAACACACATATAATCTTGTGACCTGCAGGAGCTTCTTTTGCCAAGAATCCGGTCCCCGACCTTCTCGGACTTCTCTTGCATCTGGTCTTCTGACCTGCAAGAAACCTTTTTACCAAGAATCCAGTCCTCGACCTTCTTGGACTTCTCTTGCATATGGTCTTCCGACCTGCAAGAAACTCCTCCTGCAAACTCACATTGCATGTTAGTTCCAACGTATTAACCTAAACTTAAATAATTGTCAACACATTGAAACTTCCAGGGCATGATTGCACCAACAGAAGGCACCATCCTTGTGTGCCACACGGCCTTGCCATGGGGGATTACCCTGGCCGTGTGAGGTTCACCACCCTTGTGGCTACAGCAGGAAAGGGAATGGACATGGCCGTGTGAGCTTCACACAGTCGTGCCCAGTTTTGAAGCCAACAGGAGTCAGACTGTGTACACCACACGGCCTTGCAAGCTCTCTAGAATTGAAGCAGTGCTCGGCCGTGTATATATACACGGCCATGCAACATTTCCAGAGGCCAAGAACGCCCTGGCCGTGTGCACCACACGGTCGTGCAGGAGCTTCAGAGCCGGAGGCAGTGCAAGCCGTGTAGATCTACACGGTCGTGCAAAGGGGAGCAATGGCAAAGCAAGCCACGACCGTGTCCCACACACGGTCGTGTGAGACAGGCAGAGAAGGGAGTGGCACAGGTCGTGTGAGCTTCACACGGCCGTGTCTCGAGGCCGTGTAGCGCCCAAACCCTTGCCCTATATAAGGGTTTCTTCCTCATTTGAAAGGGAATCTTCTCCCTTTTGGGGGGAATCAAGATTTGGGACGTTCCTCCATCTTCTTGGAGGGATTTTTTGACGATCTAAGCGCAGATCTTCAACGTTTCGACTCCAAGATTGTGGATTGGATCCGGAGACGGTTCTTCATCATAGATAAGCTTTCTTTCTTCCTTTTCTTGGATTTGGGATCAAGAATGCTTGGAATTTTTTTCTCTTCGGATTTCTTTCCTCATTTTATGGAGTAGATTTCTTTGTTCTAGGATGGAGAGAGTAATTGTAAGGATGATTTGATGTAAAACTCTTGTGGATTTATCAATTTCCTATTTCTATGATTTTTCCCTATTTATATCAATTTGATTTTGTATAGATTGTTGTGATTGTGCCTAATTACCATGTTTGATTAAATGTTTGGATATCTTGTGGATCTTATAGAGGCAATTCTTCATTCGATTTTTCGAGGGGCGTACGTGACAGACATGCCCGTGTAAGGACATTTGAGGGATGATCTTGAAGATGAAATATGGTTGATCCTGTCCGAATGCTGAACCAACGGACGCTGGGCACGAGGCGCTCTCCGGCTGTCGACGTGGATCTTCGACTGGTAACACAGCTCCGGCGAACCTGCACAGAAGTCGGGCCGGGAATGGGTTCCCGGCGGCGACCCCAAATTGATCCTGTCCGAATGCTGAACCAACGGACGCTGGGCACGAGGCGCTCTCCGGCTGTCGACGTGGATCTTCGACTGGTAACACAGCTCCGGCGAACCTGCACAGAAGTCGGGCCGGGAAGGGGTTCCCGACGGCGACCCTCCGACGCTCAAGTCAGGCGAAGCTCAAGAGAGAAAAAGTGGCACCAGAACTCGTGGAAAACCCTACCTCCGGGGAAGAATGAGGGCTTTTATATAGGGCAGTGAAGAAGTGAGTGTACACCTACCGAGGTGTACACGTGTCCGTGGCCCATACCCCAGTAAGGGCTTGTCAGTGAGCTTCCCTAACCCATACTGCTACAGTCTCAGCATGTCCTTGATGGGACAGCGGAATCCCCTGTCACAAGATTTGGAACATGGCCCATACGTGAAACATACCTGCTGTCAGAAAAAGACGTTCCTTGTCCTTTTCCCCTTTGCTCCAAATCTGGCTTCCGGGCGGACAGCTCCCTCAACATCCGGCCGGATATATGCGATGGTTTATTTGGGGAGATCCTCCATCACGTGCTTTATGGGGACTATCAGCAGTGTTACCTTATGGCGTCGGCCGAGCGTGAGGTCCGCTCGGCCCACGACCTTTTCCACTGAGCGCCGGAACCCTGATTTCGTCAGGGCACCTTCAACCATCAGCCGTATATCGTCCGGTCGGCAAGCCGATTGGACCCTGCCTTCTCCGGGCATCCGGTCGGACCCGGCCCTCTCCGGATGGACGACTGCCACTGTGGCTTCCACGTGGCGTTGACTTCACAGGGCGGGGTCCCCTGCTCTTACTACCGGATCATTTGCCTCCCCTTTAATTCTAGTCGAAGGAGGCGAATCGTCCGACTGACTGGACCAAGAATCCGGTCGAGCGGTTCCTCCATGCTTGTATCATCCGCTCGGCCAACCATAGAGGTAGCCTTAAGCGAATCAATAATGGTCTTCACCGGATCTCCTCGTATCCTGCGCCAATCTTCGACATTAAGGTTGAGCATGCTTTCATTAAATGCTCCGAATGATTGAATGCCACGTGGAGCTTTGCCATCGGTGTATGGCGGCGGTGGCGTGGTGTTTTGATGTGATCGAAGCGATTTGAAATGGACGGCTCGATGCATGCTTTGTTTCCCGTGACCTGGATCCAACGGTGGAGGCTGCCCGGCCTTCACCCTATAAATTCTTCGTTTCCTTCTCTTCCTCGCCTGCCTTCGCGATTTCGACCATTGCTTCCTGCGCTTCGGAGCTCCGGCAACCCTATTTCTGCTCTCCGACGCTCTCCGGCGCCTTTTCCTTGATCCCTTTCTCCGCAGCAAGGTTTTATATCTTTCCTCCCTCCTTTCCGGTGTTTCCTCCGCATTTCTTTCTCAGTTTCGATCCTTGAAACTTCCTTTCTTCTGTTGTTGTTCTTTTCCTGCCTTTTTGCCGTTTGATTCCTTCCGATCAGCCCATGGCTAGTTCTTCCAATCCAGCAGATCAGTCACTCGGCCCATGGTACACCACCATGCAATCCCGATTCGAACAGCGGGACTTCGATATTTTGACAGACAATTTTGAAATCCCAAAGGATTTCGAAATTCGCTTAGCTGGTCCTTCCTCTCGGCCTCACAGGCCGCCGCGCGGAGCTTTCTGTGTCTTCCGAGACCAGTTTACCGCCGGTCTTCGTTTTCCTGTGCACCCCTTCATTATAGATGTCTATAATTTTTTCGGTGTGCCGCTCGGCAGTTTAGTACCCAATACCTTCCGTCTTCTCTGCGGTGTTGTCGTTTTGTTTAAGATTCATAACATCCCCCTCCGACCGGAGGTCTTCTTTTATTTCTATTACACCAAGCAAGCCGAGCCGGGTACCTTCATGTTCCAAGCTCGGCCCGGCTTGGTCTTTTTCAACAAACTCCCTACTTCCAATAAACATTGGAAGGACTACTTTTTCTACATCCGTATGCCCAATCAGGCAAACTTCCCGACCCAGTGGCAAGTCAGTCTGCCCCCACTCCCGAGTTGAAGAAGTTCAAGACCCGACCGGACTACCTCCACGCTGCAAATATACTGGCCGGTCTGCGACTTGACATCAACAAACTTCTCCACGAGGGAGTGATGTACATCTTCGGGCTGAGTCCTATATGGACCCCTCTTCCGGCCGGCTTCGGTAAGAACTTTGGTTGGGCATTTGCTTTGATTGCTAACTGATTTCTTTTCCTTTCTTTGCAGCGGACATCGTTATGGATTCGGTCATGGCCGGTGTTTTGAAGAGGAAGGCGGCCACTCTGGAAGCCACGGCGGCCAAAGAAATGGAAGCTTTGGGTATCCAGCCGGTCGGATCCCACGAAGGAGAGAGCGGGACTCAAGCTGAGTCGACCGCTCCTACTTCTCAGCAAAACGTGGCCAGCGGAGCCACTCCTTCTGGAGAACCAACTGCCCCTGAGGAAGGTTCCGCTCGGGAGGAGGAGCAGCCCTTACAAAAGAGGCGTCGAGTGGAGACTCCACTGCGGTCGGCAACCTCCGCGGTCCAACCATCCGAGCGGGTCACTGCAACTGTTCGGGGCAAGGCGCTAGAGACCGAAACCATCTCGTCCGACCGGACTCCTTCGGATTGGGACGAGCCAGCCGCTCCAGTGGAGGTTGTTCCAATCAGCACCCTTCCGCCCGTTCGCCATTCAGCCCAGCGCTCGACCATTCATTCCCAGTTTTCTGCGCCGGCTTCTGATCCCCTTCCGACCGCCGGTCGGACGACCCCCGGTCATGGCCGCACGATTCGGGTCACTCTTCATCTTCCGACTGAAGAGCTGATTCCAGAGGCCGACCGTCCATCTGCGCCCGAGCATACCATCACCTTGAAAGGGCCCCTAGCTGAGATGTGGGCCGATGCTCGGGCCCGCACTGCGCTGATACCCCTCGGAAATTTGGCTAACAGCCATATGCAGCAGGCCACAGGGGTAAGTTTGTAATCTACAAGCTTTGCTGTTCATTCTTTCCGATCGGCCGCTAATAGCTATAATTTTCTTTTGCCAGAGATGGGTGGAGGAAATTGCGGTTTCCAACCGCTTGGCCTTGGTGGATGAAGAGCTGCGGCAACTAAAGGTCGCAGTTGGTCCGTCCGGCCTTCAGGGCCCTTCCTATTCCGAGCTGCAAAAGGAGCTGAAGAAAGCTCAAACTCTGCTGGCGGCCGAGCAGAAGAAGACAGCCGACCAGGCCCACTCCTTGGTCGAGTCCGAGCGACAAGTCAAGTCGCTTGACACAAAAATAACCCTGGTCACCACTCGGAAGAATACAGCTATCTCTGATCTGGAGAAGAAGAACGTTGAGGCTCGGGGCCTGGAGCTAAAGATAAAAGAGTTGACGGAGCAGCTCGACAGGGAGAAGGCGGGCCGCTCGGCCGACGCGGAAAAGCTTAAGAATCTGAACTTGGCCCTCACAGGCTCCCAGGCGGCTTTCAAAGAATATCAAGATGCCGAGTCGAGCCGAGTCACCGCTCTGCGACAGAGCTACATCCGATCGCCCGAGTTCTCGGAGAAAATTTACGAGCGGATGTACTCAGCCTTCGACTTGGCCATGACTGCCACTATGACCTATCTGAAGTCGAAGGGCCTTCTTCCGGAGTCCACCAATATTCCGGCCGGCGATCAGGTGGCGCTCCTAGATAACATCCCCAAGACCCTCTATGATTATATCGAGTAATTTTTGTAATTTGGCCACTCGGCTAAATATGATCCCTTTTGTACTTAGGCCGCCCGGCCTGAGATTTTATTTTTAATGCAATGCTTTCCTTTCGCGCACTCTATCTTTTTGCACTTTGTCCTTTTGCTAATTAATATGTGTGTTGCCCGCTCGCCTATTATCACACCTCTGGCCTTCAAAAAGCATTCTTGCGAAGTACTTAGCCATGCCCTTCCGCTCGGGCAAATATTCCGGACGCGTAACATTCCGCTTTGCTAGCAAGGATCGCTCGTTATAAACCGACAACCTTTGGGCATTGAGCCGAGCAGAACGTAGAGTCGGTCGAACAATATTGGCGGCGAGCATTCTCGGACACTTGCACTCCCCTTTTTTTTCGCTCGGAATATTTATAGACGCCTACTCGTCTCTCGATATTTAACGTCGGAGCTCGACGGTCTTCCGCTCGGAGGGTTTATAGACGCCGGCTCGTCTCTCGATATTTAACGTCGGAGCTCGATGGTCTTCTGCTCGGAGGGTTTATAGACGCCGGCTCGTCTCTCGATATTTAACGTCGGAGCTCGACGGTCTTCCGCTCGGAGGGTTTATAGACGCCGGCTCGTCTCTCGATATTTAACGTCGGAGCTCGACGGTCTTCCGCTCGGAGGGTTTATAGACGCCGGCTCGTCTCTTGATATTTAACGTCGGAGCTCGACGGTCTTCCGCTCGGAGGGTTTATAAACGCCGGCTCGTCTCTCGATATTTAACGTCGGAGCTCGACGGTCTTCAAGGTTAATTTTGACGCTGCCGATCGGCGAATCCATTGGCCATCCTTTGCATTAATTTTGCTTCCTGCATTACAAGGACATGAGCGACTAACATATACAAAAATGATTTACATTCGTGCACCTTTCACCCCGCTCGATAAGGCTGGAGATGATTCGCACTCCACGGTCGATCCAGCTGCTGCCCGTCTTCATCCTCCAAATAATATGTGCCCGATCGGAGCTTTTCAATAACCTTGAAGGGGCCCGCCCAGGGAGCTTCTAACTTGCCGACATCGCCGACCGGCTTGACTTTCTTCCAGACAAGATCGCCGACCTGGAATGATCTGGGGATTATACGGCGGTTGTAATTTTGCTTCATCCGCTGCCGGTACGCCATAAGCCGAACGGACGCCTTGGCTCGCTCCTCGTCGACCAAATCCAACTCCATGTTCCTCCGCTCGGCGTTGTCCTCATCGTAATTTTGGATCCGAGCGGACTCGACGCCGACTTCAACAGGGATGATCGCTTCGCCGCCATACACCAAGTGGAAAGGCGTGACGCCCGTCCTTTCCTTAGGAGTCGTTCGGATGGCCCATAAGACTCCCGGCACTTCATCTACCCAACTTCCTCCCAAGTGATCGAGCCGAGCGCGCAGAATGCGAAGAATTTCCCGATTGGCTACTTCGGCTTGACCGTTGCTTTGGGGATAGGCTACAGATGTGAAGTGCTGTTCAATGCCGAAGCTTTGGCACCAATCTTCGAGAATTTTGCCTGTGAATTGTCGTCCGTTGTCAGAAATCAGCCGACGAGGGATGCCGAACCGACATATGATGTGCTGCCATATGAACTTTTTGACTATCTGTTCGGTGATCCTGGCTAGCGGCTCGGCTTCCACCCACTTGGAAAAATAATCGACCGCCACTAGTAGAAATTTTCGCTGTCCGGTCGCCATAGGAAATGGACCCACGATATCCATTCCCCACTGATCGAACGGACATGAGACTGTTGATGCCTTCATTTCTTCTGCCGGTCAGTGATAGAAGTTGTGATATTTTTGGCACGAAAGGCATGTAGCCACGGTCCGAGCGGCGTCCGCTTGTAAAGCTGGCCAAAAGTATCCAGCTAGCAGGATCTTCTTAGCTAGTGATCGTCCGCCCGGATGCCCTCCGCACGATCCTTGATGTACTTCTTGGAGAATGTAGGTCGAGTCCTCCGAGCTTACACACTTCAACAGCGGACGTGAGAAAGATTTCTTATAAAGTTGATCGCCGATGAGTGTGAACCGACCGGCTCTCCTTCTTAGCAGCTGGGCTTCATTCTCATTGGATGGTGTGGTGCCTGAGCGGAGGAACTCTATGATGGGTGTCCGCCAGTCGTATGGAAATGTGAGGCCTTCCATCTGGTCGACGTGCGCCACCAACAGTACTTTTTCAATTGATTGCTGAATGGCGACCGGCGTTATTGAGCTCGCGAGTTTGGCTAACTCATCGGCTACTTGATTTTCTGCTCTGGGTATCTTTTGGACAATAACTTCTCTAAAGTCAGCTTTGAACTTCTCGAAGGCTTCAACGTAGAGCTTGAGCCGAGCACTATTGATTTCGAAGGTACCAGAGAGCTGCTGAGCGGCCAACTGCGAATCCGAATGAAGCGTTACCCGACCGGCTCCCACATGTCGTGCTGCCTGCAAGCCAGCTATGAGGGCCTCATACTCTGCCTCATTATTTGTAGCTTTATAATCCAGCCAGACGGATAAATGCATCTTTTCTTCTTGCGGAGATAGCAATAATACACCAATACCGCTCCCGAGCCGAGTGGATGATCCGTCCACAAATATCTTCCACATGGCTTCTGGCTCTGGCCTTTGCACTTCGGTGATAAAATCTGCCAAAGATTGTGCCTTGATTGCCGAGCGGGGTTGGTATTGAATATCGAATTCGCTCAATTCTGTAGTCCATTTGATGAGCCGTCCGGACGCTTCTGGATTCAACAGTACTCTTCCTAGTGGACTGTTCGTCCGGACAATGATGGTGTGAGCCAAGAAATATGGTCGAAGGCGCCGAGCGGCTAGAACCAGAGCAAAGGCCAACTTCTCGAGCCCGGTGTAACGAGATTCAGCATCTTTTAAAATGTGGCTCAAAAAATACACCGGCTGCTCATCGTCGCTCGACCTCACCAGTGCTGAGCCTACAGCATGCTCAGTTGAAGACAGATAAATATAAAGTGACTCACCCCCAATCGGCTTGGCAAGTACAGGCAGAGAATTAAGATATGTCTTCAATTCTTCGAACGCCCGATCGCATTCTTCGTCCCAGTGAAATTTTGTAGCTTTGCGTAAGATCTTGAAAAAAGGAAGGCTCCGGTCGGCGGTTTTGGAGATGAACCTGGACAGAGCGGTGATCCGACCGGTCAAGCGCTGCACTTCCCTTGTATTTCTTGGAGGCGGCATATCCTGTAGAGCTTTCACCTTGCTGGGATTTGCTTCGATTCCCCGCTCGGTCACTATGTACCCCAGAAAGCGCCCTCCTTTTGCTCCGAACAGGCACTTCTGGGGATTTAGCTTGACTCCATATTTGCGCAGCGTTCGGAAGGTTTCCTCCATGTCTTTGAAGAGATCGGCCGCTCGGACGGACTTAATGAGAATGTCGTCCACATAAACTTCTAAATTCCGCCCGATCTGCTCTCTGAATACTTTATTCATCAAGCGTTGATATGTGGCCCCCGCATTCTTCAATCCGAACGGCATCACATTATAGCAATAAGTGTCGTCGGCCGTCACGAAGCTGACTTTTTCTTGATCTTCACGGGCGAGCGGCACTTGGTGATAGCCCTGGTAGGCGTCGAGCATACAGATTAATTCGCAGCCGGCCGTAGAGTCCACCAGCTGATCTATCCGGGGCAGAGGATAAAAATCTTTCGGGCAAGCTTTGTTGAGATCCCGAAAATCTATGCACACTCTCCACTTGTTGCCTGGTTTGGAGACTAATACTACGTTTACCAACCAGCTCAGGAACTGTACCTCGCGTATATGGCCGGCCTCCAGAAGTTTTTCCACCTTCGCTCGGATGATGGAATTCTGCTTGGCGCTGAAGTCCCTTTTTCTTTGCTTGACCGGTCGTGCGTCCGGTCGGACATGTAGCTCATGCTGCGCAATACTTGGTGAAATTCCGGGCAGCTCATGTGTCGACCAGACGAAGACATCATGGTTTCTTTTGAGGCATTGGATCAGCTCCTCTTTCTGCTTCGCCTCCAGATCGGACGCGATGAAGGTCGTGGCCCCCGATCGGGTCGGGTGTATCTGCACTTCCTCTTTTTCTTCATAAATTAAAGAGGGTGGTTTTTCGGTGATGGCGTTTACCTCGATCCGGGGCGCCTTCCGAGCGGAATTGGCTTCTGCTCAGACCATCTCGATGTAGCATCGCCGAGCTGCTAGCTGATCTCCCCGTACTTCTCCCACTTTGTCCTCCACGGGGAACTTGATCCTCTGATGGAAAGTTGAGACGACCGCTCGGAATTCGCTGAGCGCCGGTCGTCCCAAAATGACGTTGTAGGACTAGGGAGACTCGACTACCACGAAGTTTGTTGTCCTTGTCCTCCTGTGCGGCTCTTCTCCCAGCGAGGTAGCCAGCCGGATCTGTCCGACAGGCTGAACTTCGTTACCCGTAAACCCGTAGAGCGGAGTTGTCATGGGCAACAGCTCGGCTCGATCAATTTGCAGCTGATCGAACACCTTCTTGAATATGATGTTGACTGAGCTCCCTGTGTCAAAAAATACGTGATGAATAGTGTAATTTGCTATTACCGCTTTGATGAGCAGAGCATCGTCGTGGGGTACTTCAACTCCTTCCAAGTCCATTGCCCGAAACTAATTTCGGGTCCTTCCGCTCGTTCTCGGCTACAGCCGACCGCATGAATCTGGAGCTGCTGGACGCTCGCCTTTCTGGCTCGATTGGAGTCTCCTCCGGTCGGTCCGCCAGCAATAACGTTGATCTCGCCTCGAGAAGTATTGCTTTTATTTTCCTCTTCCCGAGCGGACGGTCGAGACCGTTCTCTGGACGCTCGGCGATTCTCCTGCCTTGGAGAACGATGCCGATCAGGAGTTTGTTGCTGTGGCCTACCGGCTCGAGTCCGATCGGCTTCATGAGTTCTCTGTCGCCTGTCGACTGAGGGAGACCGTCGTCCGGCATTCCAGGGCACAGGATGAGTCACGAAGGGAAGACTTCGGCAATCCCTTGTATTGTGCGTGTCCATTCGGTGGAAGGAGCAGAACCTTGGGGTCCATTTCTTTTTTGGCTTTGGCCGGGCGACAGCTACCTCTTGCACATGGGACCTGGCGTGGGGGGATCGGATTGCTTCGGCCCTTGGTCCTCTAGGCGGCTGATGAGTGGCGTGCTGTTTCCGCTCGGCCGGAGGAGCCCGCTCGGATGGAGTTTCCTTTTTCCTTGCCGCTTGCGCTTCTTCCACGTTGATGTATTCGTTCGCCCGGTGTAGCATGTGATCATAGTCTCGGGGTGGCTTTCGGATGAGCGATCGGAAGAAGTCCCCATCCACTAGGCCTTGTGTGAAGGCATTCATCATGGTTTCCGAGGTGGCCGTTGGAATGTCCATCGCTATTTGGTTGAACCGCTGGATGTAAGCTCGAAGCGATTCACGGGCTTCTTGCTTGATGGCGAACAGGCTCACGCTCATTTTTTGATAGCGCTGACTGCTTGCAAAATGATGGAGGAAGACCGTTCGGAAGTCCTTGAAGCTTGTGATGGATCCGTCCGGCAGCCTCCGGAACCACCGTTGAGCCGATCCCGAGAGAGTGGTAAGAAAAACTCGGCACTTCACTCCATCTGTGTATTGATGGAGAGTAGCTGTGTTATCGAACTTACCCAGATGATCATCTGGGTCGGTTGTCCCATTGTACTCGCCGATCGTCTGAGGCGCATAGTGCTTTGGCAGAGGGTCTCGTAGAATAGCCTCTGAAAATTGGCGATTGATCCGCTCGGGCGATGCATCCGCTCGGGGGGCTTTCCCTTTTCTGGCATCTCGTCTAGGCATTTCGTCCGAAGAAGATCCCCGATCTCTATGAGCTGCTGCGGCTTCTGGAGTGCGGAATAGGGCTCGATGAAATGCACCGGTGGCTTGAGGTGCTTCCGCTCGGCCACCAGAAGCAGATGTTGCTTGCTGCTCCGGCCGCTCGGCTGTGGCTTTCTGTTTTTGCTCCACAAGCTTGGCGGCCCTTATCTCGATCAGAGCGTCTAGTTCCTCCGTCGAGAGCGTCACCGTGTGTTGTCGTCCAGCCTCGTCCATTGTTCCCGTTCGGATGCAGGAGCGTTCCCACAAACGGCGCCAAATTGATCCTGTCCGAATGCTGAACCAACGGACGCTGGGCACGAGGCGCTCTCCGGCTGTCGACGTGGATCTTTAACTGGTAACACAGCTCCGGCGAACCTGCACAGAAGTCGGGCCGGGAAGGGGTTCCCAGCGGCGACCCTCCGACGCTCAAGTCAGGCGAAGCTCAAGAGAGAAAAAGTGGCACCAGAACTCGTGGAAAACCTTACCTCCGGGGAAGAATGAGGGCCTTTATATAGGGCAGTGAAGAAGTGAGTGTACACCTACCGAGGTGTACACGTGTCCGTGGCCCATACCCCAGTAAGGGCTTGTCAGTGAGCTTCCCTAACCCATACTGCTACAGTCTCAGCATGTCCTCGATGGGACAGCGGAATCCCCTGTCACAAGATTTGGAACATGGCCCATACGTGAAACATACCTGCTGTCAGAAAAAGACGTTCCTTGTCCTTTTCCCCTTTGCTCCAAATCTGGCTTCCGGGCGGACAGCTCCCTCAACATCCGGCCGGACATATGCGATGGTTTATTTGGGGAGATCCTCCATCACGTGCTTTATGGGGACTATCAGCAGTGTTACCTTATGGCGTCGGCCGAGCGTAAGGTCCGCTCGGCCCACTACCTTTTCCACTGAGCGCCGGAACCCTGATTTCGACAGGGCGCCTTCAACCATCAGCCGTATATCGTCCGGTCGGCAAGCCGGTCGGACCCTGCCTTCTCCGGGCGTCCGGTCGGACCCGGCCCTCTCCGGATGGACGACTGCCACTGTGGCTTCCACGTGGCGTTGACTTCACAGGGCGGGGTCCCCTTCTCTTACTACCGGATCAATGGTCATTCAAAGGGGTAGGATGGATAGTTTGCATTAATCTTTGTATCTCGATACGGTTGATGAGTGATGAATTCCTATGTTGATTATCCGAGGGGCGCACGTGACAGACAAGCTCGTGTAAGGACAACATAGATTCATCCCTATTTGATCACATTTAGGTATAGATTTAGGACAGTTGTTTATTGCAAGAGAGAACTGACAACTCTCTATAAATGATGTACAATTGAGAAATAAGATTCGGTAGATTATTTACATTGAACAACCTTACAAAGAAACCAAAATTCCTAGAACATCCCTTATCATTGCCCTTATTCTTGTTTCTTATTCTTTTATTTCTATCTTTACCTATCATAATTACACTTTACTTTTGTGAATCAATTGATTAGTTGTTTAGCTAATTTGTGTTGAGAAATCTTTAGTACTTATATCAGTCCCTGTGGATATGATATATTTTATTATTACTTACGACATTTCCGTACACTTGCGGAACGTCAACAACAATCCACTAGCAATCTGAAAAGATGATTACAGAATTTGAAGTACAGAGATGCTAAAATGAAATAAGTACTGACAACTAATAAAGAAAAAGAAATCAGCGCGTTTATCGGAGAAGCTTCGTCGCGGGAGCAAACTGTAGGATCACAAGTGTCAGAAGGCGTAGTCGTGTGTTCGTTGTCCTTTGCTCCAGGGTGCATTCTCCTTATATAGGAGGCTCGAGATGCTCGGATCCCTTCCAGACGCCTAGAGTGTGACGTAGCCCGTCCAACTAGAGAGCTACACGTTGCGACGTCTCTTGGGGATAATTTTTGTACTCCGGGCACCCGGATCACTTTTTCTCTAAAAAGTCCTTCTCCTACAAGAAATAGTTAGTCTAAGACAAAGTGCAAATTATATTACCCTGCAAAACTAAGTGTTAGCACAGTTATAATTAACAAGCAGAGTATTGATTAGATTCCGTCTTCTCAAGACCGGAATCTAGTCACGATCTCAACTTAGATTTTCGAAATGGATCTAAGTTGGATCGACGCCTAATGTTCCCTTCCTGGGAACGCGTCCTCACAGTCACTCCCCTCCAGTGACTTACCTCAACTTACCTGTTAAACGTCTGGTCAGCCCTTCGACCCGTCTGGACTTCATGTCAGCTATCAGGTCAGCCCATCGACCTAGCTGGACTTCATGCTAGACGTCAGGTCAGCCCGTCGACCCATCTGGGCTTTATGCCAGCTATCAGGTTAGCTCATCGACCTAGCTGGACTTCATGCCAGATGTCAGGTCAGCCCGTCAACCCATCTGGGCTTCTCCTTCACACTTGGTAGAAGTGTTAGATCAATATGAAACTAGCTTAACCTACTTTGTCATTCATCAAAACATGAGTTAGACCGTTAGTATTAACCACACCAACAATCTCTCCCTTTTTGATACAATGACAATCTGAGTTAAGTTAGTGAAAAATATGCAAGTAAAACAAGCAATTATTTAAGTTAGTCATTATTTGGTATTTCGTTGATTTATTTTAACTAACTTAAGCCACCTAACCCTCCCCCTTTGGCATTCATCAAAAAATAACACAGAAACACAAGTGATTTAGGGAAGTAAAAGAAAATCAAAGAATTAAAGTCAGATTGACTTGGGGGAGTCTAAAGTAGAAAACATAGAATATTTTACTTAAAACCTTAGTTTTTAGCTTTCTCAAAAAAAAAAAACTAAGTTTTAAACTTTAGAAAGATAACTTTGTAAAAAATTTTGAGTAATTTTTAAAGATAAAATTTGTAAATTTAACCTAATTTTTGAAATAAGCTTTACAAATTTAAAACATAATTTTCAAATATAGCATTGTACGATCTGCTTCTCTCCGAGGTTTTCGGAGAAAAGGGTTTTAGTGGATTGTCCAACGGTGCGATCAAGGATCACGGGTCTTGGAATAAGAATCGACCTAGGCTTCGAACCAAGTAATCGAAGTGTGTTATTTAATTTCCGCTGCACAATTTTAATTTAAAGGAGTAAAAGAAAAGTTTTTAAAGGTGCGATATTCACGCCCCCTATCGCATTCTTTCAATCCTACAATACTTATAGCCCACTTAATCGAAACAACCGTTTAATGACATGGCAATATTTGAGCACCTGGACCAGGTCTAGGTGCCTCTACTGGTCGCCTCAATCCTCTTCGCAATGACTTTGTGATAAAGTATTTATCCTTGCCTAGGTGCTTAGATCGGTATAGACGACTATATTGGTGCTAACGTGGACTCCAAAAGTTATCCTCGCTACAACAGTCGAAAGGGGCACATGTTTTGACCCAGGCTGGTCTGGGCGCCTGGACTTCATTCAAACACTTGGACAAGTCAATTCTGTGTTGACTTGTCCGGTTGCTGCTCCGATCGCTTGAGTGGTTCTCCAGCCATCCAAAGTTGAGTTCACCCGAACCCAACTCTGACATTCTTCTTGAGCGATCTTCTGCTCTAGCTTCTCATCTCTCGAAAGTGTCGTGCGCAACCTTCTCATCTGTCGATGTATTTTTCTACAACATCTTATCTCTCGGATGCACCGAGCTTGTCGACTCACTTCCCGCGCCATCCTTCTCACTAATTACGTCTTTTGTTTGACTTCTTATGTTCCTAAGTTCTTTCACACTTAGATACAATGATCAAACATAATAGAATCTAACTTAACTAGGTTGATCATATCAAAATAATCCTGGAGTACTTACATAATGACTACAAAAGAGGAAATAAGAACTACTAGCAATTTAGAGGGAAACTTCGCAGGGACATCCAAAATGGTCGATAAGTTAAAAGGAACATCAAAAGTAACTGTTTGTGGGGAAATACTGACCTAGGGATAAAGAATACCCAATGTAGTGGTGTCATCTTATGGTAAATGGGAATTCGAAGATAGAAAAGCAAAATCTAAGTCAGTTGTAGGTGGAAGAGGCTTATCGGAGGGCTAATCGAGGTTAACAACAAGTGTATGGGTGAATGTGGAGTCAGGGATTGGTCAGGGGGGCATTGGAGGTTCGCCTTGAGAGTTTGCAGAAACTGTGGAAGATGTACCTATAGAAGCGAAATGTTTGTTCGATCTTAGCATTTGAAACATAGCCACGGACTTCTCCCATTTCCTGTTTTTCAAAATCTTGGATATGGAGGACTTCATGAGGCATCTGCAATAATGAAGGAAATGTAAATACACTATGATAACAAATAAACCACTAAGAGGTAATTAATTATCTATGGGTTCAGGGCTGAGAATCTTGAAACAAGATAAATCATAATGAGACAAAAGGTGATTGTCCAGTAAGCGAGTTATATTGTAATGTTTATCCTAAAGTTTTTGCCACAGTTCAGGGAAGGAGCAATGTTCTCAAGCTTCCTCGATACAAGTAAATTAGGAAGGTTAACTAACCATGATTCCGAGCAGAATGGAGCAAGCTTTAGAGGAGTGTAGAAGAATAGTTCCTTTCATCCTTTCAGAGATGAAGGAAGAGCAATTAAGAAGTTACAGTTCGTTCTAGCCATAAAATGGAAAAATCATGAATTAGTAGACTTCACATAGTAAAAATAATAGAAGAAAAAAGGGGAAACGGGGATTTGGTGATAGCGAAACACAGTCACCATGCCTGCTAGGATCCTGAAAGAATTGGGGGCTAATTGGTTCAAGGGGATTTTCAAGAAAGAAAGAATATTCATGTATACATGAGATATAGTAAGACGTAAGCCTCCCTAAAACTGATCTACAAATAAAGTGACAAAGTCAAAGATGGTTTATGAGGATGCTGCAAGGATGAAGGATATACTATGGGGAGACCCCCAGTGGAATAATCATAGCTATGTTGAACAAAGAGGTGAATAGGATGGAATGAACTTTCCATTGTTTCATACCAAGGAAGGGGGATTGAAGGATTTTTCATAAGAATATGGGATAAGGAAGTGGCCATGAAAACACGATAATCACAAAAACAAAGAAGAAGCACTTTCTATAAGAGGGAGAGGCAAATAACGACCAAGATGCAAGGTGGAGAGAAAGTGGAAGCACAATGAAAGTGATGAAGGATTTTAGGGTTAACGAAAATGTAATAATGACATAGGAAGTAGTGGGTCTGGACAACAAGAAGCCTTTTATCAGAGGTTTGTGAATCTCTAGGTCAATCAATGGGAGAGATAAGAAACTCCTATTATAGATCGGCAAAAGGGTTGAATGAATAAAGGGTCAACAGTGAGTTTAATTTCGTATGACTCAACATGGGACAAGTAGGTCACACGACGGATTACTCGAGGGCAATGATGTAAATGTGATTATTGATCGAATGGACTTTGAAATGCTTAAATCATTTAAGTATTATTGCTACGACTCATGCAAATCGAGATTAATCGAAGAATAAACCTAAATGCAAATTCATAGATCGATTAGAAAAAAACACTAGCCTTGCTTATGGATATTAAAGACTGAATTTTTTATTAGCTCATGATGCGTCAATCTTCTAAAAGTTACAATGCAACAACTAAAACCTAGAACATTGTTGATAAGTAGCACCGACAGAGGGTGTTCAGAGATGATTTTTCTATTAGTGTCTACATGTGGTCTTACAACCCAGAGCATGTTCAAGTGTCATATCAACCTTGCAAAGCTGTTGGCACAATAGGTCAGCTGACCTTTGAGTACTTTCTCTTGGTAGAGAGCAGCGTTTAATTCGCTTTGCGCTTGATCCCTCTGTTGTATTAAGGTTCTCATACAGGGATACTCCACCTCTGGCTCAAAATTCTCACCAAAAATCCTGTTCTGAATAACACATGTACATTGATTAAAAGGGATTGCGGAAACATGAAAAGAGGGAAAGTGGTGGTGATACCAAGAAGTAATTTGTAGGTCAGAGGAATCCGTCGGAGAATTAAAAGCATGGTTGGAATCCCCAGAAGACCCCTTGAAAGGCACGGGAACCTTAACACCCCTTAGTGAGGGCCTCGTCTTACGACCACCTCCAAGACGGGTAGCATTAGGAGCATCCATACTCTCTCTCTCAAACGACTCTAGGTCATTTTAGCATACAAGGGAACAAGTGGATGGGAAGAAAGAAGAAGAAGCCAAAGTGTCGCAAAAGGCATAAGGATGCAGGATATGGTTTGTGTCCTTGTGCTTATAAAGGGCAAATAAATGTTTTTTATTAGGGTCAAGTCATATCGAAGAGAAGACGTATCACCTCCTTGGGAATGACAATAAAGGATGAGCGTTCAAATCATGGTAAGACGAGCTGACAAACTGATATGATAAAGAGATTTTGAAGATTCCTAAGGTAAAATTTAAAGCAGGAAAGTAAAGCATCAGTAATAAAGAGAGTTGGAAACAATGGGCATTCTAGTACAGGCATCCAAAAGAAAAGGAAAAATATAGAAAATATAACCAAACACAGAAAATATTATCAAAATACAGAGAATTCTACCAGAGTATAAGTCAAGGGGGATTCTTATCCCAAATGAGTTTGGCTAGAAGCACATGACATGGCGAGTTCTTGAAGCAAAGATTTTTCTCATTGAATTGCCTCCACTAACGCTATCACTATCTGGAAGTACAACTCTTCCAAAGTATCTACTCTAACAGTCACCAATCAAAGTTGTAGCTCTAGATTTTGAACTTTACCCGAACCATGACCTGGATGGGGAGAGGAGCTCAGATGTGCATCTGTTAACAAGGTCTCCACATATTTCTACAAAGAAATAAAAACATGTTTATTCCAATAAACAAATATATGATTATCATCGAGAACTTTGTTGGAGAGGAGAAAGAGGAGAGATGGATCCACGGGATCCTACAAGAGATTCTTCAGAAGAGTTGATGGATATCTGAATGGGGAAAGAGGGAGGCCCTGGGGATATAGGCCTTGGATGGGATAGAAGTCTCATGGATCGTCTTTGAGCTAAAATGTGGGGAAGAAGAGTCTTCTTACGAGTACCCTTTGAAGTAATAGGGACTTCTAGAAAACAAGATAGACGAATAGATCAAGCACCGGAGGAGGAGGAAGGTGATTTCAATCACTTCATCATTGGACGATATAGGAAGTCTAGAAGAGTAAAAGGAAAATAAAATATAGAAGATTTACTCACAACCCAATGCAGGTAAAAAGTTGAAAAGAATATATGAACTATTTATAGACACAAAATTCACAACATCCGAGAGATTATCAAAGTGTTAATATTTTATCAAAGTCTGAGAATAAAAATTTCTTAGCGATTAAGAGAATGCCAACAATGATAAGTCCATATTAGAAGACAATATTAAAGGAGGACTTGGGGTCCTCGTTACCTTCGAAGCCATCAATTACCATAAATATACAAGCGAGCAACACATTAAGTTTTCAAGATTGAACAGAAAATAACAATTATAGTGATAATCTGATATAGAAAAATAGGTAGTCAGTTTACTTAAAGTCTTACAAGAAAGGAAATAATAACATTGATATCTTTCCAGGCAAGGGCGCTTAAGGGGTTGCAGGTGGGAAGTGGCCCTTTCGTAACTGTCTTTTCAACGACTCTATTTAATCTTCAAGCCTACGTATCTTCAATACGTTCACAACCTCACTTAGGCACAATTCCAGCAGGTCATTCAAGGTTTGAGTATACTTCTCAGTAAATTCAGTAAAATACTCATGGTTCTTCAAACAATGTTGAAGCAATAGGTAATTAACTATTTCCAAGTCAATGAAAATTTTTTGATAGGTAGCCATTGAAGGGTGGGATAGAGGTATGTTGGTTACCTGAGTGTAAGAAATTAGGTCGGAAAGGAAATATCCAAAATAAAAAAGAAATCATGTTGCCATGTCTGGAGGCTGTGGAATCTCTAAAGGAGGGGAAGAATCGTGGTCAACCATTTGTGTTTTGGAGATGTAGGGAGGATGAAGAGTGGTAGGAAATGACAGGATTTTTTATAGTCCCCTGAAGGGGTACGAACATCATTAATGGCAAATCTGAAAAGTCATGCGATATTGGTGAGAAATAGAATAAATTCAAAGGAGACAATAATTGTCAAAAGAGAGATATTTGAGCAGGTTGACACCAAACTGACAAAAGATTTGGAGAATGATAGCAAAAGTACAAGGGAGAGATTTATTGTGATCAAGAGGATGACCCAGTTAAGGTATGTTTGTAAAATTAGATCATTTAGTTATCTATCATGTTAGGATTGTTTCTATGTATACCCCATTATTCAATCAGTTTTTGTTTATCTCCAACGACACTACTTCCGAGCATTTCTATAATAGCCTAAATGTCAGATAACTAGTACTTTCGAGCCATTAATAGCGGCCAATGCACCAAATATATCTCTATTACCTCTGAGTACTAACAACACTGCTTTCGAGCATTTCTATAACGCCCTAAGTGTTAGGTAACTAGTGCTTCCGAGTGAACAATCAATGCGTCAAATATATTTCTATTGCCTCCGGGCACTAACACCACTACTTTTAAGCATTCACATAACTGCTATTGTGCTAAACATACCTACATCTTGAAAATTATGTTTGTGTGGTAGGTGTATCCCCCTAATGTTCTTTTATCACATTTCTTTTCATTCTTAAGTATTCAATTGTTATGTATCTCATCAAACTTCCATGACACATGAAGGTCTATTTATGGTCCTTGTGGACTTGTAAACAATTTTGGTTAGTCTGGTTTCGCTAAACAACATAGGGAACTTTCCAGGCTATGAAGGACTTAGATTATTCATACTATCCATGGAGGCAGCTTCCATAAGAACATTCTCCTGATAGAAAATATGAATTTACACTGGTAGTTGTGTGATAGGAGGAAATGCTATTTATAGAAATAAACAAACTTCATTTGATTATACTCTTCAGTCTGACTTAAAGGAGGGATATATGATAGTAGCCGAGTTTTTCTTTCTATATTAAATTAGACTTCATTTGATTGCACTCTTCAATCTGATTTGAAGGAAGGATATCTGATAGTAATTAGGTCTAATAGTCTTATTAAGTCGGTCGGGCAATATTCTTCTTAAGTCTTGTTGCAATATTCTTATTGAACCAGCCAAGTAATATCCTCAGTGTTCTGCATATTCTTCTTAAGCCTCCAGACAATATTCTTTTGGAACCAACCAAGCAATATCCTCAGTGTTCCACATATTCTTAGCTTCTTAAGCCTCCGGACAATATTCTTATTGAACTAGTCGAGCAATATCCTCAATATTCTATATATTCTTCTTAAGCCTCTGGACAATATTCTTATCAAATCATCTGAGCAATATCCTCAGTGTTCTACAAATTCTCAAGCCTCTGTGCAATATTGTTTATGAATCATCCGAGTCCCTTCATGCATTGATCGAACAATCTCCTTTATGAATCCCCAGAGCAGCATCATTCAAGACTCGCCGAGCAATATCATTCAATTAATCGGATAATAACAGGGAAAGAATGTATGGTCCTCTAGGGCAATACCATTAAGAGAATGTTGTCTTGTTAATCCTTCGATTATTACCACGTGGTGATCATCGAGGGAAATAACACCAGAGGTAGTTCCCTCGATCCCTTCCTTAGAATACGTGGCGATCAACGAATGGGGGAAAGATGTGGAGTGTCAGAAGGGGTCTTTTTGAAACTTTTTCATCTTGCGTGGCAGTCAAGGATAGGTCGCTCGAATCATCGGAAGCAGGAAGAATGGAAGGGGCTAGAAGGAAGATGACATGGAGATTCCTCTTCTGATGGTTATATAAGCATCTGTGACGATAATCCCAAGGTACAAGAGTCTTTTTCTTATAACTAGTAGAGGAGACTCCTTCCTTAAGCTCTTCTTCTTCTTCTTCCATTTTGTTTTTCTTCTATCTTTTTGGCGGACTACTGTTGGATATTGGGGCCTAAATGGACCAATACGATTTTGAGGAGGAAAAATCGGAAGCCATCAATTGTTGAAAGTCGTAATTGACTTCAAAAATGAAATCTACGTTTCGCGTAGATAGATTTAGACTATTAATTTGCTCAAAACCGATTAAGGGTGAATGAGAAATTAATGTTCAAAGTCGGCCCAAAATAACGTTGGTTATTCATTAAGGAAATGCAAGGGAGAATAGTCCCACATCGGAAATTTCCGATGTGCATTCCTTACTTATTAATGATGTTGAGTTATTGGAGTTAACTCAGAAAGTACCAGGTACTCTCTGCTCAGGGGCGAGCAGGTGCTCGCACCTGTGAGCCCGCCACCCGCCACGTGCGCAATGGGCGCAATGGGCGCTTTGGGCGCTTTGTAGGCGAGGAGCATTGAGGAGCTTAAATTTATGCTCCAGGTGACATTGCAGTGCCTACATGGCACTCGGGTGACGTGTCAGGCTAGTACCTGACATGGCAGTGCCTATGTGGCATCCTCGTGGGCAAAGGGAGATGACTGGACAGTTGGTTGGGCGAACGGATGGCGTTGATCAACGTTGATCAAAGAAGTATGGTGGATCGCTTGTGATGCGATCTAGAGCGTTGGATCACAATGAGTCACGATCTGACGGCTTGGGATGAGACATGATCTGAAGCATCGGATCAATGGATCCAGATCCGATGGCTGATAGATCTGAGGGTCACAACTCTTAGATCTGATGGATGAGATTAAAGGGGCTATGTGAAGGGTTATAACTCTTCAGTCCGGACGGCCCAGATTAATCCACCCAAAGGTCACACCCCTCCCTAAAGCCTCTTCCTTCTGTATAAATAGAACCCTCCAGATTGGAATCAAATAACTCAACTTAATCTTCTCTTCCTCAAGTATTCACTCACTCATCTTGTGCATTCAAGAGTCCAAGAAGCCTACGAGAAGGTTCGCTGGTCTCGGAAGTCGGAGTGCTACGATTCCGAGACGATTGTCGGCGTTGTATCTTGGAACGATTTCAACAATCCGTTAAGCACGTAGCGAAGCAATATCGTTCTGGAGATAGTGTCAACACTAGCCTCGACGATCGGTTTGCATACTCCGGATTTACGAAACAAATGTACGATATTCCGTATAAACCGATATAGCTACCAACGACGCTCAACCGCCATTCCGATCTGTTCGGCTGCGTTCCGACCGCTCCGACATCCATTCCGACGGAGAAAAGCCGAGAAATTCAGGAGCCGACTTCAAAAGATGGCGGCAGAAGATGTTGTTCTACTTAACAACGCTAAACCTTATAAGATTTTTGCGTGAAGACCGCCCGATCGCTTCTGGACGGTAAGGTCGCGATACATGGACGCGGAGATTTTCGTGTCGACTACATTCTCAACGCTTGACAACACGTTGTATAACGTGTATTGTTCATCGAGACAACAAATCTTTGTGGGAATCGCTTGAGAAGAAATACAAGACCGAAAATGCCGGATCAAGAAATTCATCGTCGGCCGGTTCTGGATTTCAAGATGGTGGACTCAAAGAGCGCTCATCTCAAGTCCAAGATATGCAATTAATACCGCATGATCCGGACGCCGAAGGAATGTTGAACGAGTCATTCGCAGTTGCTGCGGTAATTGAGAAGCTCCCTCCGTCATGGAAGGATTTCAAGAATTACCTAAAGCACAAGCAAAAGGAGATAGGGCTGCAAGACCTGATCCTGAGGCTACGAATAGAGGAGGATAATCGAAAGTTATCCGACTGCAGAGGAACCAAGCGGACTATAGACGATATGTCCAACCTGGTCGAGCCGAACGCTAAAAAGCCGAAATAGTTCAAGAAGAAGGCACAAGCAAAGAAGTTCAAGGGATCCTGCTACAACTGTGGAAAGGCAGGACACCTGTCCAAGGACTGCAGACGCCCGAAGAAGCCAACCAAGGGGCCAAAGGATGCTGCGAACCACGTCGCAACCTCTCTTGAGGACTTGGATCTCACTGCGGTTGTATTTGAAGCCAACTTGGTGGATACCAACCCGAAGCAGTGGTTCATTGATACTGGAGCAACTCGTCATATCTGTTCCGATAAGGCGATGTTCTCCAAGTATACTCCGATAAATGGCAGGAAGCTCTATATGGGTAATTCCACGACGTCGCCAATTGTCGGACTCGGAAAAGTTGTTCTGAAGATGACGTCCGGAAAGGAGCTAACACTCATTGATGTACTCCATGTTCCCGACATCAGTAAGAACCTAGTTTCTGGAGCGGCACTAGTTAAGGCCGGATTTAGGCTAGTGTTCCAGTCAGACAACTTTGTACTTACGAAGAATAATATCTTCGTAGGAAAGGGGTACCTAGAAAAGGGTCTATTCAAAATGGTTGTAATGCCTGTACTCCGAAATATTGATGGTAATAAAATAAATGCTTCCAGCTATGTTGTTGAGTGTTTTAATTTGTGGCATGATCGACTCGGACATGTGCATAATAATACTCTTAAACGTCTCGTCAAATTAAATTTATTACCAAACGTCAATGTTGACGGAACACACAAATGTGAAGTGTGCGTGGAAGCAAAAATGACGAAACTACCTTTTCATTCGGTGGAAAGGTCAACGACTCCTCTAGAGTTAATACATAGTGATCTATGCGACTTGAAATTTGTGCAAACTAGAGGAGGTAAAAAGTATTTTATTACTTTTATCGATGACTGCACAAAGTTCTGTTATGTCTTTCTTTTAAGAAGTAAAGACGAAGCCCTAGAGGCATTTAGAACTTATAAAACAGAAGTTGAAAATCAACTTGACAAACGAATTAAAATAATTCGTAGCGATAGAGGTGGAGAATATGGTGCACCGTTTAATGAATTTTGTTCAGAATCTGGCATTATTCATCAAACAACGGCACCTTACTCACCTCAATCGAACGGTGTTGCCGAACGTAAAAATCGGACACTAAAAGAGATGATGAATGCCTTGTTGATAAATTCAGGCTTACCTCAAAACTTGTGGGGGGAAGCAATATTATCGGCAAATCACATTCTCAACAAAATCCCTCATAAGAAAAGTGATAAAACTCCTTATGAACTATGGAAAGGCCGCGAGCCATCGTACAAATACCTGAAAGTGTGGGGGTGCTTGGCAAAGGTCGACCTAAACCAAAGCAAGTAAAGATCGGACCTAAAACGTTCGATGCGGTATTTGTCGGATATGCCCATAATAGTAGTGCATATCGTTTCCTAGTTCACAAATCAGACATTCCTAATATTCATGTGGGAACAACCATAGAATCTCGGAATGCAATATTCTTTGAAAACGTATTCCCAAATAAGAAGGGAAATGTTGAAAATGATAACAACGGAAGTTCAAACGAGAATGTCGTTACCGAACTTAGCTGTTATAAAAGAACTATTGACGATCAAAACAAAGAGCCACGTCGTAGCAAACGGGCTAGAGTTGAGAAATCGTTCGGGCCAGATTACATGACTTTCATGTCAGAAATGGAACCAAGAACATTAAGTGAGGCTCTCTCTAGTCCCGATGCTCCAATGTGGAAAGAAGCTGTCAATAGTGAGATTGAGTCTATCATGAATAATCATACTTGGGAATTAGTAGACCTTCCTTCTGGTAATAAACCATTAGGTTGTAAGTGGATACTAAAACGTAAGTATAAAGCTGATGGATCAATTGACAAGTATAAGGCCAGACTTGTAGCCAAGGGGTACAAGCAAGAGGAAGGCCTTAATTACTTCGATACATACTCACCGGTGACAAGGATTACGTCCATACGAGTGCTAATAGCCATTGCAGCACTGTATGACCTTGAAATACATCAAATGGATGTTAAGACTGCGTTCTTAAATGGTGAGTTGGAAGAAGAAATTTATATGGAGCAACCCGAAGGGTTCATAGCTCCAAGAAATGAGAAAAAGGTGTGTCGACTTGTTAAGTCGTTATACGGACTTAAGCAAGCGCCTAAACAATGGCACGAAAAATTTGACAAAGTAATGCTGTCAAACGAATTCAGAATAAATGAATGTGACAAATGCATTTATGTCAAAAACACACCTGAAGGCTATGTAATTGTCTGTCTATACGTAGACGACATGCTAATAATGGGCAGTAATCATGATGTAATCATGACTACAAAGAAAATGTTGACCAGAAATTTTGATATGAAAGATATGGGTCAAGCAGATGTTATATTGGGAATTAAAATTCTCAGGACATCAGAGGGGATAGTTCTAACACAATCCCATTATGTAGAATCAGTATTGAAAAGATTCAATGCGTACGATCTTTCTACTGTAAAAACACCTATGGATCTAAGTCAACACTTAGCGAAAAACCATGGTGAGACCATATCGCAGTTGGAATACTCTCGGATAATAGGCAGTTTGATGTATCTTACAAACTGCACACGTCCGGATATTGCCTGTACGGTCAACAAGCTGAGTCGTTTCACCAGTAATCCAAACGACTCCCATTGGAAGGCATTGATGCGAGTTCTTATATATTTGAAATATACTATGAACTATGGATTACATTATGGAAAATATCCCGCTGTGTTGGAGGGATATTGTGATGCTAATTGGATATCAGATACAAAAGACTCCAAATCCACTAGTGGATATGTATTCACGATCGGTGGGGGAGCAGTATCTTGGAAATCCACTAAGCAGACATACATTGCTCGGTCAACTATGGAATCCGAGTTTATAGAACTAGACAAAGCAGCTGAGGAAGCTGAATGGCTGCGGAACTTCTTGGAAGATATTCCGAGCTGGGAAAAACCTGTACCTGCCGTACTGATCCACTGTGATAGTCAATCGGCGATTGGAAGGGCACAGAGTAGTATGTATAATGGGAAGTCAAGACATATACGTCGTAGACATAATACCATTAGGCAGTTGATCTCGAATGGAGTGATTGCAATCGACTATGTTAAGTCCAAAGATAATTTGGCAGATCCTCTTACGAAAGGGTTGAGTCGAGATCAAGTATACTGCTCATCAAGAGGAATGAGATTAAAAAATCTACAACTGAAAACGACTGAAGTGGAAAACCCAACCTTGTTGACTGGAGATCCCAAGATCTTGGTTCAATGGGACAACAAAGTTTCAGAAGTTGTGGTTCAGCACAGGAGATAGTTTATCTCTATCCCAATCCTAGGATGAATTTGTGCTGTCCTACCTCATGTAGTGAGGTTAAGCTTATGCTTTTAGTGACTTTTATACCTTATAAGGTGGAGTATGGTAGGATACTCTTGATAGAAGTGTCACCTATGTGAGTGTGAAGACAGGCCGCTTCAATGAAATACTCATGAATCCAAGATGGTGTCCATGGCCAAAACGGAACCAACCATGAGAACCTAAAGTAGGTGAGATAGGTCTCTGTGTGGGTGTTATTGTCTTAGTATACACAAACAGCTGAGCAGTTCAAGACATCACGTTCACTGCGCAGCCTAGTATACTCGATAGCATTCCACTACGGAAGGTTCAAAGCCACAAGCTACCTCTCCCGATGCAGTGACTTATCGATTGGACTCTTGTAAAGTGTCAGCATGCATACACGCATTACATTAATTTCCATTCATGTGGGGGATTGTTGGATATTGGGGCCTAAATGGACCAATACGATTTTGAGGAGGAAAAATCGGAAGCCATCAATTGTTGAAAGTCGTAATTGACTTCAAAATTGAAATCTACGTTTCGCGTAGATAGATTTAGACTATTAATTTGCTCAAAACCGATTAAGGGTGAATGAGAAATTAATGTTCAAAGTCGGCCCAAAATAACGTTGGTTATTCATTAAGGAAATGCAAGGGAGAATAGTCCCACATCGGAAATTTCCGATGTGCATTCCTTACTTATTAATGATGTTGAGTTATTGGAGTTAACTCAGAAAAGTACCAGGTACTCTCTGCTCAGGGGCGAGCAGGTGCTCGCACTTGTAGGCGCACCTTGCAGGCGCACTGTGCACTTCGCATCGTCGCGAGGAGCATTGAGGAGCTTAAATTTATGCTCCAGGTGACATTGCAGTGCCTACATGGCACTCGGGTGACGTGTCAGGCTAGTACCTGACATGGCAGTGCCTATGTGGCATCCTCGTGGGCAAAGGGAGATGACTGGACAGTTGGTTGGGCGAACGGATGGCAGCCGTTGATCAACGTTGATCAAAGAAGTATGGTGGATCGCTTGTGATGCGATCTAGAGCGTTGGATCACAATGAGTCACGATCTGACGGCTTGGGATGAGACATGATCTGAAGCATCGGATCAATGGATCCAGATCCGATGGCTGATAGATCTGAGGGTCACAACTCTTAGATCTGATGGATGAGATTAAAGGGGCTATGTGAAGGGTTATAACTCTTCAGTCCGGACGGCCCAGATTAATCCACCCAAAGGTCACACCCCTCCCTAAAGCCTCTTCCTTCTGTATAAATAGAACCCTCCAGATTGGAATCAAATAACTCAACTTAATCTTCTCTTCCTCAAGTATTCACTCACTCATCTTGTGCATTCAAGAGTCCAAGAAGCCTACGAGAAGGTTCGCTGGTCTCGGAAGTCGGAGTGCTACGATTCCGAGACGATTGTCGTCGTTGTATCTTGGGAACGAATTGCAACAATCCGTTAAGCACCGTAGCGGAGCAATATCGTTTACGGAGATAGTGTCGAACACTAGCCTCGACGATCAGTTTGCATACTCCGGAATTTACCGGAAACAACAACTACTGATTTGAGCATCAGAAGGACCACACCGGAGGAGTTGACCCGACATTAACTAGTGTCATCATCTCAGATCTCATCATCCTTGCAATCAAAGAAGACTTGTCGAGGAGGAGGAGCCCGAGCAGGAGGAGGAGGAGCCCGAGCAAGAGGAAAAAACAACTATCAAAAATAATAAAAAAACATTATAATCCACTTAAAAAATCCACCTATACTACTTAGAGGAACACCCCTAAGAGGGGGATAGCACAATACTCAAGAAATTAAACACAAGCACAACGCTATTTCACACATATAAAAAACTATATTCAAGATAGAAAATTTACCAAATCAGCCAAAATCATTATCTCTTTTATTTTTCCATTAAATGATCAATTTTAAGTCATCTTCAAAATCACTTAGGCCATTATAATCATTTTATAACGGACCATAAAAGACATAAGCATAATCATTTTACTGCAATAAATTCAAACAGACATACACTGCTTGGGCTGCATAATGTAAAACGCTAATGTAATCTTCTTCGGAGATGCCCATTTTATCTTTCCCTTTAAAAAGCCCTGGAGTCATTTTCTATTCATAGAACAATGGAAAGCAATATAATCTTATTCGGACCCACTTAATGCAAGTTAAAGGTCATACAATTTCTGCGTCAATAAAGCCTAAAGGTCACTGCTTAATTTAAAAGCCCGACCATTAATTTCAGCGTTATCAACGTTAATTAGTATTTCTTTCCCCAATTAATTAACCACCAAGCCCGACCATAATCATATCTGCCTAATCCTTGCCCGATCCATACTTTTCTTTGTTTTTTGTTCCTTATCTTAGGCGTCTAGATTGACTCGAAACTTTAAGCACAACTAAAACTATATATGATTGGTTTTGTGCCATGATTAGTTTAGTTTGTGGAGATAACTTTACTGCTTACACAATACAAAAATAATAAAGTGAGATGATGAAATTTCATCATCAAGCATGTACTACAATCAATTCAATGAATGAATAATTCTCTCTACAAAGAACTAATTTGAAATGTGTATTAATTTATTTTCAATTAAAAATATAATAAATATAATAAATAAATAAATAAATATATCACTAGCTCGATGGATCAATTAAGCCGGAATGAGGAGTCTGGGTTTCTTCAAAGCCAGCGGACTCAGCACCTCCTCCTCCTCCTCGGTCGCCACCGTCGCCGTCAAGCAACGCGTGACACGGTCGAACTCGATCTCTGGCGGAGCAGGCATGTTGAGATCGAATCCCCGATGGCTCGAGCCCGCGCCCTCCGACGCCGTCGCCATGCCGCTAACCAGGCTTCCGTCGTAGTGGCACCTTTTGTGCCCGCCAAGCGCCTGCCCTGACGGAAATGTCCTCTGGCATACCGAGCACCGGTGCACCTTTCCTCCTCCCGCAGTGCCGGCCGAGGAAGATCCGGTGGACGTGGCGGCGAGCGGGGGCTCGTCGGTGGTGGGCTTCCGGTGGCTGGCTTTGTGACCTCCGAGGGCCTGGTAGGAGGCGAAGGCCTTTCCGCATACGGAGCACTTGTGCTCCAGCTTCGCCGGCGCAACTGTCTCGGTCAACAGGGGCGGGCGGGGTCCGCCGCGGGCGAGCATGACTAGACACCAGGCCAGATACTCTTCTTCTGTGGGCCGGCGATCGAAGAGGCGGCTGCGCTTGGAGCGCTTCTTCTTCGCCCACTCTTCGATTTGCTGAAGCGAGGACTCCTCGTCGCTCATCTCCGGCGGGATTGTGGAAGATGAAGCCATCTCGGTTGCCATTGAATTCGGAGGATTGGAAATTAATAATGAAAATGAGACGCGGATGGGTGGATGGTATATAGGAAGTCGGGACGAGCAGTTGGACTTTTCAGCTGCTTAACTTTGAACTGTCACAACTACGGTTGACTTCAACGATCTCACAATATAATGAATGGTTACTTGTGTGGATCGTAGAGTGCATAGACGAGAACAGATACGATCAAATAGACGACGTAGCTTACTTTAATTTATTTCTGATAAAGTGAAGGAAAATAGAACAGAGTAAGTAGAAGTCAATGTTAGGAAGGAGGGAGGGAGTTGCCTGGAGCGAGAGAGGAAGGAGAGTAGTGAGTTTGGTGGAAATGTCTGAACCTCATGGCTTTGTCACGTAGAGTAACTGAGGCGTCAGAGTGATGCATAGGTTTTGGCTCTGTGGGTAGAGTTAGTTTGTCAATTTGGTAACGCGGGAAGCAGAGGTTGGTGTCGCAGGAGGAAGAGTCTAATTTTGAATTCAACATCTAGAAAGGGTGATCAATTGCGCTAGCTCTAGGTTCCATGTGTTCCTTGTTTCCGTAGAGAAGCCGCCCACATGCATTTTATATGCATGTGCAACATCTGTCCGATTCACTTTCTTGTTCCTCTAAATTCACACCTATGCTTCTTCTATGTGCAACTATCTAATTATTATGCCAGTAAATGAATCCAACTTCAGGAACCAGTTTCGTATTCGGTTGGTTGGGTAAAAATTTATTTATATTCATGTAACATATACAAAATCGATTAAATAAATAAATTTAAATAACTAATTAAATTAAATAAATAAATTTAAATTATGTGTTTAGCTTGTTATTAATAAAATTCTTATCAACGGACTAAATAATAAAAAATAAAATAAATTAATAAGTTTAAATTATCAAACACAATGACTAATTAAATAAGGAAAAATTTCAAATAGTCAAATAAATTTGAATTGAGAGGTTGATAACATTTAAACAAATCAACATTAAGTTAAACTTGAATTGAAAGTTCAATAACATCTAAATAAATCAAACTCAAATTAAGCTCATCAAAAATAAATCAAGTCAAGCTTCAATAATCATTTCAAACGCTTGATTGATTTTATGTTTGACTTAATTTGACTCGATTATCTTATCAAATAAATTTAAACACCTCAAAATTTAATTTCGCTTCACTAGTTTACCGCCCTACTCGTTAGATTTTTTCGCCCCTGTTTGTTTAGTGATCATTCATAATCAATTAGTTGAATATGTAAAAACATGAACTATATATTTCACAAATAAACTATAGAGTTAAGGGACGGAGCCACCCTTGGGTAGAGTGGGCTCCAGCCCCACCTCCTTTTTTTGAAAATATAATTAATAATTTTGAATTTTTTTTATACACCAGTCCCATATAAACCCATTAATGGATCATTTCCATGAGCTGACCAATTTTAAAATATCAAATTCAAAAATAATTTTTTTAATATCAAATTAGAATGATAATTTTATAAGTCATTATAAATATATTTATAAGTTAATAAATATATTAATTTTAACTCTCTTTTTTACCAAAATAATATACTTGTTGCACGGCCTCCTTTACTCTATGTAGTAAATGGGAAATTCACTATTTAAAAGTAATCTAGATTTTTTATTTCTTATTTAGCAAAATAAAATTGCATCGTTGAGAAAGAGCCAACGAGCATCGGCCGCTCGAGTGGTAGTCGACGGGACAATGAGCAATGATCGCTCGTGAGTCGAGGGTACCTCGTCAAGCAGGGGCGTAGCTACATAGGACCAAGGGGGTGCGGCCGCCCCTCCTGAAATTTAGGGAAAAAATAATACAGTGAAATTATTTAAAAATAATTTAATTATAAATTCTAAAAATATCAAGATTTTTTTTTACAAATTGTTCAATTAAAACAAATAAGAGAATCCAAACCTTTTCTTCTTCTCTCAACCAACTTTTTTCTTTCTCTCGATATTTTTTTCTCTCTCATTGCATGTACTTTTTCCCCTCTCCCTTCCCGTATTTTCTTCTTCCTTCTAATCCCCTTTCCTTTTTTCACTCCCGTGGTCGTCTTCCTCTTATAATCCCCTTATTATTCTTTCCCTTTCCCTAATCCTAATTTTACCCGCAAAATCCTCCGTCGCACATTGATGTCGTTGTCGTCCATGTTGTTATCGCCGAACGCCACTATCACTAGCACTGATATCGTTTGCTACTAGCGTTGTCATCGTCGCTTCGCCGATACTCCACAGCAAACGCTTTTTGATTAAGGTAAAGTTTTCTTGTTTTATTTCGTTCGATTACGAATTTAAGTGTTGGAAAACCATAAAATGTTAATTTTTCATATATTTATATTTTTGTTTGCTAGTCAAACATTGTTTGATTTGTTATATGAAGATGATTAATTTCATTGGCGAGCCTTCAAAAATTTGATCAATTAAATCATATCATTTATTGCAACTCATCATATAATTCACTACAAGAAAACTCACAATTAACGATGAAATTTAATTTCCTTAGCTAATTAGAAATCGAAATAAATTATGGTCACTAATTTAGCAACAAACTAAGTTTCCGTTGCTATTTTAGTGATTGAATTAAGTTTCCATCATTAATTATTTTTCTAATTAAGATTTTTATTCTCGATTTTTCTTCCTAGCGCCCTAAAATCTTCCTCTCTGATCGACTACCTCTCCAATCTCTAGCACGTTCTTATCCTCTCCTCTTCGATCTCTAGCACCAGTATGCATCGTCCCATCGGTATGCTCGATCTTCTTCCATTTCCTCTCCTCTCTTAGCGATAGCTTGGCAGCAGCGTCACAGGGAGAGATCTCGCTTTGGCCGCGACCTCGCTGTGAGGTTTTGCCTGGGCTACGGCCTTGCAGCGAGGTGGCGAGATCAGGCATGACCTCAACATCGTGCCATGGTTAGCTTGAATTCACCCCCCTTGATTGTAAATTCTGGCTACGCCACTGTCGCCAAATGACCAGCAACCACTTCACGTGCGATCACCCGCGAAGCGACCGCACGCAAGGCAAACACTACCTCATCATGTGACGAGCAACAGCTTCGCTAGTGGCCGCACGCGAGGAGGTCATTGCCTTGCCAAGCAACGAGCAACATAAGTCTAAGTCTGCAAATAGAGATTACGTCTTATACTTTTATTTAACATATATTAATATGATGTCAAATATATTTGTTTTTCATGCTTAAAAAAATCTTATTTAATGATAGTCAATTACTCAATTTATCATGTTTACTCACAATTTTTGATACTTCAACTAATAATGTTCCTGATTTATGTACTTTTAGCTTGATCGAAAGTCAATTGTTTGTATTACTTAAATTTTATATTTTCTAACCGTAGTCTTATAGAATATATTTTGAAGATATTCTATATATATATATATATATATATATATATATATATATATATATATATATATATATATATACACTGAGAGTTAGTTAAAAAAATTTGATAAGGATGTGATAATAAATAAGTTTGATTATAAAAAGAATAGCACAATTTCAATTGTATTAAATATTAAATACTTATATTCCATATTTTAGGAAAATTAATATTTACATATTTTTTTATATTTTTAAATTAATTAATTAATTATATTAATTATTGTCGATGGTTAACCCATCTAAATTTGAATTCTGACTGCGCCCATCTAGAGTTAGATCATTTTGTTTTGATTGAATAAAGATATTGACTTGAATATGAGTTAGATACGTATACGTAAATGTATGAAGTCTAATTCGAATACAGGTGAGTTCTGAATTTGACTAAGAATCTAGGATCAAAATTTGGAGATGCATGCATGGCACGACGTTGAGAATCCTAGTCAGCATCTGATGCGGTGGAGTCGGGATTGGGTCGAGGAACAGGTGGAGAATTATGTTTTTTGTTTTTTTTAAAGTCGAGGATAACTAATCGATGAGTTTAATTGGGAGTCTGATGTGGACGTCACGGGGCAATCTTGCTGATAGACAGATAGATAGATTCGCATAAAATCGTTCATAGATTTCATAAAAATTCAAAGTTCATAATAAATTAATCCTATAGATAAAATATGATATTTTATGAAAGAGAGCATTATCAAACCACGCACCATAAAACCTATCGACCTCGCTGGATTCAGTCGGACATTCCGTTACTTTGGACGGTCGAAGATCCAAGTGTAAGTTGGCATTTATAACGCAACGCTGGCTTTACCTTCGCCGTAATTTTCCACTTTCTTTCTCCCGCAAAGCCGCACGAACCTCGGTCTCCTCTCCCTTCTTTTCCCGTCGCTGTCGTCGCGGCCCTACCTTTCCCTTCTTCGCCTCGCTAAACCCTTTCCCCTCATTTGCAAGCGATCCATGGCCTCCGACGGAGCAGAGGACCACCGCCTGCGGCGGATTGCCTCCTCCATACGCGTCATCCCTGAGTTCCCCAAGCCGGGTAAGCGATCTTCAAATTTGTAGTTCCGTTAGTCGGAGCCTTTTTTTCTGACCGGGGCTCCAGAGCTGTTACGATGGGTAGTTTTGGTGTCTGATCGGTTGGATTGGGTTGGGTTTAGGTATTTTGTTTCAGGATATTACGACCCTGTTGCTGGATCCTGAGGCGTTTAGGGATACGATCGATATGTTCGTAGAGAGATACAGAGATAAAGAAATTTCAGTGGTCGCAGGTAAACTTGCTGTTTGGTCGGATGTGATGTTTCCTTTGGTTTTTGAAACTCATGACTAGGAATATTGTTGTTCTTCATTGTTCTTTTCAGTTAAAGAATTATTAGGAATTCGTAGAATTCCAAGCGGATTAAGTCAGGATGGTACTACCCTGTTAACTGAGATTAAGAAAGCAACTAACCTAAAAAAAACCAAGATTTTTCTATAGAGAATGAGCAAAGTAATCACCCACTATTACTTTTTTTTCCTCAATATTAAGCACTTTATCTCTGTATATTTTTCTGATGATTAGCTTTGTGTCTGGGCGCCTCAATTATGTACAAGGCGGAGACTGGAAAAATTGAGGCATCCAACATGAATTGCTTTCATATTATGTTCTTTGTTTGCACGATGGAGCCTAATTTATTCTCATCAGCTTTAAATTATGTCGTATCAAATTATATCATTCAATGTATTCCTACTTTCCAAATTAAATTATCATAAGAGCACTATACTGAAATGAGATTTCTCATCGATATGGCAGTAAGTATATCAGTAATTGGTTCAATTTCTTGATTGGATATACTTGATACATGCAGGTATTGAGGCAAGAGGATTTATATTTGGCCCTCCCATTGCATTGGCTATTGGAGCAAAGTTTGTCCCTATGAGAAAGCCAAAGAAGTTGCCTGGTATATTTCTTTCCTGGCCAATCAGGTTTCCATTATCGCTACATTGTGTAGATAATCTACTAAAATTTTTGTGTGGGCTTTAGGGGAAGTTATTTCTGAGGAATACTCGTTAGAATATGGTACAGACAAAATGGAGATGCATGTAGGAGCTGTTGAGGCAGGAGATCGGGCACTTGTTATTGACGATTTAATTGCAACTGGGGGAACATTAGCTGCTGCTATGAGGCTCCTCGGTGGGTTTTCTTCCACTGGTTCTCTCTTTAGTTTTCTCGTTTATATATAAATGCCCCAATCAAACTGTCATTTGTATTTTGATTATGATTCTCTGTTATTTGCAGATCGCGTTGGAGCTGAAGTGGTCGAGTGTGCTTGTGTCATTGAATTGCCAGAGCTGAAGGTTTGTTAACTGAGTGCATGATAAAAGCCTGAAAGAAACAATTAGATTGTATTTCCTATGAGAGTATGAGGGAAGGAATGGGCAGCTGAAACAAAGTGACTGAAAGATTTCCGTAGCTAATATTTCCCTTTGTTTTCTGCCCAATTTAGATGGGAAAAAACTGTTCGCCCGCCATTTAATTTGTGCGAGGTTTTCATTGACAAAATGAATGACATTTTTTGTTGGGTTGACAGGGACGTGACAAACTGGGTGGCAGGCCTCTCTTTGTGCTGGTCAAAGCGGTTTAGCAGAGAGAATGCAGTTTGTTGGTAATTTACGTTTTCTTCGTAGCATCTGTTGGTAGATCCTCTAGCTAGCTGGGGCTTGATAATAAGGTTTCAACTTTCCATGGCTTCTTGAGCTATGGCGAGATGACCACGGTTTCTGGAGATTGCGAGTGGGGATTTATTTCAGTAAAATGTAATATGAGATTTTGATTTTGGAACCTATTCGTGTGCGTAATTGAGTGGTTAGATTTGAGTAATTAATCAGACTTTTCTTTATAATACTCATTTGTACTTCTTGTTCCTTGTCTTCCTTTAATCCTGGACTTGCTACCAAAATCCTATTCCCTATTTACAGATTGCAGTTCTTTGGGGATGCAGATACAATCAGTACTATGAGAGTATTTTGTTTAAAAGAAAGCAAATAGTAAAGGAATTACCCGGGAGAATAATCCATAGACAGAAATCATATACACACTACGCGTCCATAGCCAATGTCCCAGCAATTGGTAGTGGGCATTTTAATCTTTTGTATTAGACGAAGGGCATGATACATTATGAAATCCAAGAAAACAAATGAGTTCTAAACCTAAATTGACACTATCATACATGATGCATTCAAATAAATAATGATGGACTCGGCAAGCACTGCAATATACAAAAACCAGCTTTCTCTCATACTTCAGCACAGCTCAAGGCTGGGGAATTCTTTGTCGACGAATTGTTTGGCTATGGTTAGGAAGTAGGAATGTGAGTTGGACTAGAGATTATATCACAAATGGTTACATGATCTTAGCTATTTAGTTGTTAGTCTCAGACACCCATCCTATGGAAAATAGCCACTCCATTTTAGAAGGAAGTTGCATAATCTTTCTCATGAGGTCTGTGTCGTGCATAGGACTGAAGTTTCCTTGCACTCGGCAAAGCCCAGTGTTGAGTAGGTGCTGAAGAGCCAGCTGCATTTGATGCTGTGAATTTTGAGGGAGGGGATAAACTAGCGAAGCTTTTGGGGATGGAAGGAGATGAAAGATGAGATGCAGCTGACTCGAATTTCTCAGGATAAGATGGAGATTGACCATTATCACTGTTAATAAAACAATGTTAAATAGAGCCCAAAATGCGAAACCAAAAGAAATCAAGTCAGGATCACATATAGCAAGCTTACCGAGTGGCTGTAGGTTTCCTTTTCACAAATGGGCAATGTTTGGGTGTGCCTCTATTGCTTGGGCTATGAGTAGAATCCTGTGATAGAAGAAACATATTTTTTCAGTTTATCTAAAAATGCTGAAATAGCATGATTTAGAAGTATCCAGAGGAAGAATGAGACATACAGTCGGTTTGATCTCTGTAATAGGCTGGACAGGACTATTAAGGCTGTGCTGCTGGACGTTTTGTACAAAGGGGTGCTCGAGCAACCAATTAGCAGTTGGCCTCTCTGCAGGGTTCCTTCGGAAGCAACGCTGGAGGAAGTCCTTGCCCTCCTTGGACAAATTTTCAGGTATTGGTGGATGATAATGCAAGACTTTAAACATAGCTTGAGCCTGTGTTAATCATAAATAAATTTACTTCAGATCCGCAGGGATAAAAAGATATGAAAGCTACAAAAATAATGGTGAATTGCTTTATATAATTCACATGCACATTGTAATAGAAATAAAATCACCAAATGAAGTAAGAAAATCCATAAAGTGCATTCTAAAAAAATTGTTTGTCCTTTTGCACAAGAAATTCTCAAGGACAGAGACAAGGAACAGCCTCAGAGAACCATAACATATTGATTCTTCAGCAAAAAAATTCTGGAAAAACAAGGTTTTATTTTCTTTGGGATAAGTTGTTACTTCACCAATCACATTAATTGTTTTATCTTATGTATGTATGATCGAGCAATTAATTCCGAACATGCATTAGCTCCTAGAATGTGCATGCCTTCTCCCAACTGGTGGCTTATTCTGCAGCAGACTCACCGAATGTTTAGCACCAAACTTGAAACCCAAAAAATAGAAGCAAGAATCAGTCAAGTGTTTGTCAGTCAAGAATAAGTTACGTACTCCCTTAGCCTCAGTCAGCCTTATTTGAGTAAGGAGTTAGTGTCGTCAAATTCTATACATATGTCTGAATTTTAAAGTCTGACAACATACATGAGAAATTGAACACAACAAACCTATAGTACAAGTTCCATAAAAAATCAAAATAGGAAATAATTAATGTGTCTAAAAAAGGGATGACTAGTAGTAAGAAACTTAAACTGAAAAGGCTGCAACATGTCAACAACATAGCCATAAAAGAATAAAGACCTCATGTAGATCACTCCATGGGTGTTTCCCTGTGAACATCTCAATGATTGTACAACCCAAACTCCAGATGTCAACAGAAACATCATAAACAATTTCTTTGTTCATTGTGGCCTTTAACATCTGCAACAAAAAAGTAATTTGAGATCTATATAGTGATAAATGCTGTACCTGAATTGAAATGGATCGATTTAAACTTAAATATGGAAAGTAATACTTTGAAGCCGGAGAGAGTCTACTAGGTTTGATAAATTCTGCTAGCAGAAACCATTTTCAAAGCAGTTTACTCCTTGGGCAGGGAGATTTTAAGTTGATTAACTAACTCGCTGACTTGAAAATCATAATCAAATCAGAAAGTGTTGACAGGGATGGCAAAAATTCATTGATTAGAGCAAGAGACAGACCTTATATCTTAAAGAAGAAATTAACTAATGCCAGAAACTTTGCATTGAATATAGTATTACTATAATGTCTAAGATCACCTATACCCAAGCCCAAACCTAAACCTATCACAGGTATCATATCACCATTCACAGACTCCACCGACAGTAATTAAAGATGAATTTCATTGCACCCATAAAAAAAATACTATAGAAAAAGAAATGGATGCTATAATAAAGAGAAGTAGTTACCTCTGGAGCCATCCAAAATGCAGATCCCTTCATTGAATGACAAGTTGTTGCTCCATTTAGCTGAACAATGAAATCAACATATTAGTCAATAGCATGCTAGAATATCATTTATGTGCATAGATCATTTAAATATCGTCCTGTTAATTCTGTTAGAGGTACCAGTATTAATAAGTTGGCAAAAAGGCGACTACACTCACCCCAACGCCCCCGCTAACCCGTCCCAGGACCAACACGGATGAGGTAAATCACAGGTGGCTACTAGCCCTTGGAATAGTGACTAGCGCATGAGGAAGGCATTTATAGGCATAGTGGGTTTGTGCCATATTATTTGTTCTAGATTTATAGTTTCTTCATGAGTCAGAATATGTGATGATTATCATGATAAATTCCCTGATGTTATACCATATTTAGACCCTGTTTAGAGTTAGAATTTCCAAAGTGTAGTTCCTTAATGAGAGATAGGCCACAGGCTTCCCCCTCATCCTTCAATCCTTTCTCTCCTCATGTAAACAATTCCTCAAGGAACATTCTTATTTATGCAACATCAAGTAGATAACCATGGAAGAAGATGATTTATCCTTCCACTTTGAATGCTACCAAGCACTTACATGCTTTGCCATCCCAAAATCAGCTAGCTTGACAACGCCATTCACGTCAACAAGCAAATTTGCTCCTTTGATATCCCTGCAGGACCAATTGTTGTGTTAGGAAACCATTCCATAACCTCAAATATTTCCTTGCTATTCTTTTTTGCTTTTACCATACAGATTTATCAATTTGTTATGGACCTCCTTAATTTGGATGAATTCTGTATCTAATAGGAATTAGTTACTCACCAAAATTCCATTGTATGTGCAGTTAGTGCACTAATGGAGTAAACATATAACAGAATAGCAATATAACTCAAAGAGATCCTTGTTTTTACAAAGATACTGACCTGTGCATGATCTTTTTATCATGCAAGTAAGCCAAGCCTTTAAGGATATGGCAAGTAAAACTGCGCACTATGCATTCAGTCATTGATCCATAATATGTACGAACATATTTATTAACTGAACCAGGATGAACATATTCTAGATAAATGTAAAGCTGATCCTCAATCTGCATGAAAAAACAGAGTTAATATATAAAGTTAAAAAAGAGGAAAAATAATAGAGTGTAGCATGACAAATTAATACACACCATTTCACTCCCGTAGTACTGAACAATATTTGGATGCTTAAACTGACTAAGGAACTTTATTTCCTGCAGGGCATAGAACAAGCTTAATTTTCACATAAGGAACATGAAAAAGTGTGATCGCTATATGTAATAATAAAGGTTAACTAATGATGAGGCAATAGATCAAAATGAATACAGAATTAACTTAGAACCTAAGGTCACAAAACAGCCAGTAAGTTTGCAGCACAGCTTTCATGATAGTTGGCTGTGGGATTCAAAAATGAAATTGCTAAGAACCCTTTTGCATAAATGAATACTAAAGGCATTACTCAGTTGCCAACGTCATAGGATAATTTGAAGAATTTAACCTGTTCCAACTGCTTCAAGCATTCAGCTGATCTGGAATCATCAGGGATTATATTAACTTCTTTCATCGCACATAATGCACCACTATAACTGTTAAAAGCATAAAAAAAATGTTATATAAAGACACAAGAAACCATTTTATCAACTTTAAAATATAAATATCTACCTGTTGGTGGCTTCATATACATTCCCAAATGTTCCACTCCCAATTAGTTTTCGTTTCTTCCATTGATTTGCCACTACTGGAACATCTACTTTCAATGAACAAGGATAAGACAAAGCTGATTGTTTGGAAGGTGAAGCACCAGGAGGGAGAGGAAGTGGGTGGACGTTTACATTTCCACCACTATCATGCCATGCAGTCAAGCTCTCTGAGTGCATTGCTATGTGCAATGGGGATGCTGGTGCACTATGATTTCTAGGTCTTGAGATATGCCTTTTAGTTGCCAAACTATAAACTGGAAAATGTTCAGGACTCTGCATTTTCTTGGGTGAAGTCTGAGAAGAGAAAGCAGCCACACTATCATGAGGGATGTCTGGCGCTGACAAGACATGGAGACCTGGGGTGCCAATCAAAGAAGCCAAAAAGGCTACGTCAGTGGATCGCCTAGGGGTATGGACGGGACTACCAGCAGGACTTAAAAATTCACTGATGATAACACTTTTTGCAGGAATGTTCAATGTGATGTCTTTCGTGCTGGCATAATTTGGTTCCTGGGGCAGCCTCCGATCTCTAATAGATGATTTATTCAATAGTATATCTTCTTGCTCTGGGTAAACATGAGATGACGTGCTACAATGAAACGACATGAGACATCATCAATGTGCCAGGTACCAAAACCAAAGAATCCAGGAAATAATTTTACACAAATAGCTGTCAAACCAGATAAACATTTGTCTTTTATTATGCTGGAGCATGTGGACATATCATATAACTTCTATGCATGAAATATAAGTTGCTCAAGGAAGAGATGAAGTATTCTTGCAGTTCTATTAAAATACAGACATGAAAAGGAACAAGAGGAGGGGCTTTCTATTCATCTGGGCCTTATACGAACACAATTAGCTCATGACTTCCAGTAAGGGAGTAAAGTGGACAGCAGAAAAGTAATCTGATGCAGTTGTTCTAAACCTTGCGCTCCATGGTGTGGTTATAAGAGTATAATCCGTCCATTATGTACAAGAAACATGTTAAGTGACCAAAAGATGAAACAAACCCCTCTATTGTTAACGTCAAGAAACTTTTTTTTTATATCTCTTTTTGGTTTCACAAGAATGTCAGGGATCTCCACATTCATAAGACAAACTACTTGAGAAAAGATTTCATATGAATTCACTTCATCTCCGAATGATCAGCAATTGAATAGAGAACTACAACGTCCATTTAATAAGAAAAATAATCGTTAACTTGAAACCATGAAACAAGGCGAAAAATAATCATTAGCTGATTAAATAATCTTTAGCGCAAGAAGGCAACAAAAAGCATACCGCCCAAATAGAGAATCCAGAGATGTAGACTTCGTAGCTGCGCCAATTCTACCAACACCATTCGTCTTGCCAAAATCCTCCCAGGGTGATGGCAGAGGCCCGGCCACAGATTCTGCGGAATTGAAACAAAAATCCTGCCCCGACTTCAATTCCGTTAGTGTTGAAGCTCTAACAGAGGACTCTGGATGTGGGGGCGGTCGCGGCAACACAATAGGCGATGAAACCGATCGCAACTGGACGTCGTAAAGTTCGCTGGGAGAGCGAGAGACAGGAGTAGAATTCGTGGCGGCGGCAATAGCGACGAGGTTACTGGGGGACCCGGACACCGATGTGGAGCTCGACGCCTCTTCCACAGCGTCCTGGCACAACGCATTGAGCTCGTGTTCTGTCAGACGGCGGAGATTGGTCTGCCGGGTAAGGATTGGTTGGGGCTGGAAGCGTGTGGAGGGGTAAACGCAGGGATCCTTAGGGCGGCTGCGGCCGCCACCGCCACCGCCAGCAGCGCGCCCCGGGGAGGTGGGTACGGAGGCTGAGGAAGGAGAATAAGACGAGAGGAGATGCCTAGGGCTCCTCTTCCAGTTCCACCAAGGCATGTGGACTTAGGACAAGGGGCGGCGGTAGAGTAGAGGCGGACAAGGTTCAAGCAAGCACTAGCGGAGGAACAGCACGAGAAGCAAAACCCCAAACAGTGTCGCCCATGGGAGGGGGAGGGGGAGGGGGAGGAGGAGGACGAAGAACGAAGGAGGACGATGAGGAGAATAATAAGAAGAAGAAAGCAGAGGTCGTCCTCGTCGTCGAAGCCCTTGTTCTCTCTTCGCCGCTCTTCTTCCATTTCTCTATCACTTGGAGCAACGCGGCTTTGAGTCTTGTGCTCAAGGTCAAAACGTTTTTTCTCGTGTTGGGAGTTATTATCGAGTAGCGTTTCCAATTTAGCATCCAAACTTCAATCAATTCCAGTTCTATCGCTCGACGAGATTTTTCACGTTTAAATTCCACTTTTTTTTTATGAGTTAAAATTATTATTACCAAAAGAGGGTACTCATTTTAAAAGATATTTTTAAAAAGCACTATATATCTCTAAAGTTGTTATAATAATTTTTGATCAAAATTAACTAAAACAATTTTGATCAAAATAATTATGACCAAATAAAAAAAAAAATTTGAGCAATTTTGAGAAATATTAAAATAACTTTAATTTTAATTACTTAATATATTTTTTAACATATTAGAGCAACTTTAAATATTTTCAAGGTATGAGATTTTTTTTTGTTTTGCCCTTGAAAGTATGGTACAATGATAATAGATGGATGGGCTTTCTGAAAAAAACAAAGGTTCGAATGAATCGTCTCTTAGAATTCTTAGGTGCTTCTGGATTTATCCGATAGAAAATTTGTATGGATCCTAATGGATCATTTTTTAAGTTAATATGATCGTAATAATTTAGATATCTGAATTTAAAAAATTATTGAAGAATTCATGATGATGCCCAGAGCATTAAAAATGAATCTGACCGGATGACTTAACACGATCTATCTGAAAAAAAAAATCAGATTCAAAATCGGATTCGGGTTGAAAAATTTTCGGACTGAAAATTTTTCTTTTGAGTTAGAATTGGCTCAGATCGACTCAAATTTAAATTTTAATGAATTTTTAGAGGTTAAATTAAATATTATTTTAAAATTTAAAATGTTTTAATGTATATTAATATTAATATTAATATAATAATAATAATAAGATAAAAGTAAAAAAATTATAGAAAAAATAATTAAAATTTTATTTTTTATCAGATTATTGAATTTTTTAGATTGAATTCAGATTTAAAAATTTTAAATAATATTTGAGCTAGGATTTTATATATATATATATATATATATATATATATATATATATATATATATATATATATATATATATATATATATATATATATATTAATCCGATCTTATCCATCCAGATTGACAATGGGATGACTATCGTCCAAAACATAACTTCTTGGAGATGAAAATGTGTTTATATAAAATACATTGATATTTTGAAATGTCATTTTTATTATATACCGATATAAAAAAGTCATACCATTACTTTTTGTTTTCAGTGAAAGACATTAAATAAAAGGATCAGAATATCATAATAGAGACAATATGCTCCTTTCAGAGTCTCAATTATAATTAATTCCTATTCAATATTTAAATGAAAAATTATTATTAGAGTGTTTAAAAAAATACTTTTAAAGGTGTATTTAATTTAAGTTATCATGTATAATTTTAATTATATGATTATTTAATAATTATATAACTAAGATTAAGAGGAATGAAATATAACTAGAGGATATTAGGTTTCATTTAAATAATGTAATAAAATCTCATTTGTTTAGAAGTTTTAGTACGTAATCTAATGTGATATTTTATCATATTATCCTTGATTTAATAATGATAAAATTATTATTAATAGTGATATATATAACTAAATCAAATTAGATTTTTTTATTTTAGAATTTTTTAGATAATTTTATTGGGTTTTAGATTATATTTATTTAATTTATTTTAACTATAGTTAGGAGTTGATTGTTTTAATTAATTAAAGTTTAAAAATAAAATAAAAAATAAAAAAATACGATTGATCATCTTCCTCCTCCTCTGCTGTCGCCACCCATTTGCTGCCCGTCGCATGCCACCGCTTGCTGTCCATTGCCCATCGTCGCCCACCGCTGCCACCTCCGGTCATTACACTATCGTTGTCGCCCACAATCTCACATTGTTGCCACCTTCGTCGATCGCTGCCGCCTCGTTGTCCACTGTCGTTGCGATCTACACATGTAAAGGAATGCAACGCAGTTATCTGCCGCATTGCCTCGTTGCTGATCTGGCACCACTTGCTGCCCACTACTGTCGCCCCCCACTGTCACTACACGCCACATGAAGCTTCGCAGTGAACTTCCGCATCGCACTGCCTTGTTGCGCTCCGATCCTTCCGAGGGTAATTTTAGAAAAAAATATATAACCTCCGGAATTGAAAAAAACCTTAAATGACCTCTGATTTTCTGATTCCGGATTTAATGCCGAGATTGATGATGTTTTAGAATCGAGAAAAATTTCAAAACCTAGAAAATCTTGAAACCAAACACGATTATCTTAGATTATCTTAAGCGGATAATTTTAATTATCTATGATATCCATAAACCAAACGTACCTTAATAATTTTTTCAATTCGTTTTTCAATTTAATGGCTTCTTTTATTTGTCCATAATAATTGAATTTGAAGCTTGAAATTTTTAAAAGAAAATGATTTAGTTATATGAATCTCGATTTCTCTGTGCTCAGCATCTTGCAGGACTTGTCAACCAAAATCTGTCGAATGCTATAAAAAACATCAACCAAATTGAACTGCAAGGCAACGACATATCATCTACGTTGACTTTCGGCTTCCCCACTCGTACCGCTATTGACTCCGACACCAGCTGGCTAACGTGGACGTCGGTAGTTAGGTAAAACGCTCTAATCAACTCGGATACGGTTCCCAGATTTTACGGCAAAAAAAATCGACCATGACACGACAGTGCAAACGTCATTCTTTCCTTCTTAACGAAACGAAGCTACAGTACAGGCGACGTCACACGACGGCACACTATTACGATGCTAGCCAGGTCAAATCAGACGTGGCAGGGTTGCTTTGCCTCGATATTTATTCTCCGACACTGATAAAAAAAAACTTTTTCCCCTATCATTTTGGCCTACAATTTTCTTTTTCCACTTTTTTTTCTTCCAATTTTTAATTCTAGAAGAACTCCTAAAAAACCTTTCAAAATTAAATTAACAGTCGTGTTTGAATTTAGAGGTTTCTCCAAGTGAAGAACTTTGCATGAAACGAGAGGCATGTTACTTTAACTGTGAAGAACAAGAACAAAAGAAGCCTGATGAGGGCACTTTCAGCTCTTCCTGATAAACTGATATAGAACGTCACTAGAGAGGTAGCGTTCTATGTTTTACTGGGTCTTTTTTTTTGAATTAGAGGAATCTGAAAATGAAAATCCTTTGAGGGGCAATTACTTTAAAAAAAAGGGTGCAGTCGAGACATAATTTATGAGGTCAAAGTCTACAACAGAATAGACAATTACCAATAATTTTCCAGACCATGCAAAGCTAGGAGGCAGGCACTCTATTTTTTTTTTGTATTTAAAAAAAAACAATTATATAGTTATACAATAATTTGGCTATTAATTAGTAGTGGATTCAAAGCAATACATTATACTCAAGAGCGGAGCCAAGTTATGGCTTACCCCGGCTGTAGCCCGAAGGCCGACGACGACGAATCTCGAATTTACAATGAAAAACAAGTGAAAAACATGAGAGAAAGTGGAATTAACCCAGGGCGACGATGTCAAAATCGGCGGTTATTGCTCACAACCTGGAATTAGCCCGGGTAGATCACCCGGGCTGACTCCGCCATTGATTATACTTACCCACTAAACTAATCTATAAATTTTCATTTCAACCCCTGAGAACAATGGTCCAACACATGATATCTTTTTAATTTCTCAAATATAATCTCAATTTTAATAAATTAATAGATAAATTTTCACTAATGAGTTGTCGATCTAAGAATATTATAAATATTTTTTTTATTTATTCTAATAGTCAATAAAAAAAACTCCAATATCATCACTCTGAGATTAATCAGTAGAATATCTGATATAAATTAAATATAAATTTTCTTTTCTAAATATTCGAACCGTATGGGGTAAGTTGGTCAACGACTCATGAAGAGCTGATTTAGTCAACAATAGGTCCGTTCTTAGCAATCAGGAAGGCGCTAAAAAACAAAGTGATATAGGAAAGAAAGTGAGATAGAAAAAAAAAAATTGACGTGGACTAATTCCACAGCGATAGATACTGACTGAATCCATGCATTGTATATATCGGTGTTTAAGAACAAGTCCACTGTCAAATTAAAGAGGTGAAGTAATTTGTTTAGTTTCCATTTTATTAGGAACCAGGAGCAGGTCAAATAAGTTCAAATAAATATAATTAGCAAGTGGCATGCAAAGATAGATAGATAGTGACTGAAAAGGGAAAGCATTATAAAGCAGAAAAAACGAAGAGCACTAACTAAATTTTAAATCATCAAATGGCTATTTAAGTAGGTAAAACACGTCTCAGGATCAAAAGATTCAGTCAGAAATAACAGTACCAAATGGAGTTTGAGCTTTTCCCTGAAAATGATGTCCATAAGTGGAGTAGGTGTTGCTCTGAAAATGATATGGACTGGCAGCAAGAAATGTATAGACAGCCAGAAGATCCTGCAAGAGGAGAGTGAGCTTGTTTCAAACTCAAATCCATGGACCATTACCACCATCTTTATAACTAAATATAAAGATTTTATAGTTTAAGGAAGAATTTAAAATCATTATCAAAGAAAACTATATTTATAATAGAACTGATCAAAGATCTAGATACTGTTAATGATGTTGTACAGAGTTGAATAACGGAAAAAGACAAGATTTTGGATGATTTACCAGTCATGAGAAACATATTGAAAGCCACTAATGGTGATCATTTGCTTTACAACTCAAATATTGTCTCATAAAAAATAACTATTGCAGTTCTAACTTCTAAAATGGCAAATGGGAGCAATTTCATTTCACCTCCAAGATAAATCATTGTTTTGGCTCTTAACTTTGCAATGTCGTGTCATTGCATCCCCCTACCGCTTAACTCTTAACAAAGAGGATGAAATTGCAATCACGAGCATATCATGAGATAACACCATGAACGTTTGGGGTTGCAAGGGGATATGGTATCGACTAGGTTTTCAAACTCCTAATCAATTATTCATCTTCTTCACAATATTGACAAGAGAAAACATACTCAAGATGACCGTAGTATTTGTATCTACAATATCCTTCTTCATATGGGTCTGACCAACTACCTTGGCAATAACTTGACCATGCTTGTAAGAAAGAATGCACACAATGGCTCATTGAGCATCATTAGCACTACTGTTTGGGTTATTTTTCTTAAGGATGGTAACATTTTATATTTCAAAGTGTAGTCAATTACATTTTAAGTCATTCGAGTCTTTTAAGTGAATGGGTATTTCTTAATCCGTTTGTTTAACTTTATTTTTTAATCTTAATTGGGTTGGAGCCTGTAAAATCTCCCAACTCTCCCGTTGCAATCCATTTTCTATTCGGTAAAAGAAGGGGCGGATCTAGGGGGTCGCCCCTCCTTGCTGGCGGTGGAACCCCTAATATTATAAAGTTTCACCAGTGGAGATAGAGGATACCACCCTTTATTACATGTAAAAATCGTCCCTCCATGCTTGAATTCCTGGATCCGTCACTAGTTAAAAGCTTCGTTCTTCATGTGCTTGTCTCTATATAGCCTAATAATGCATCATTATTTCTATTTCTAGGAAGTTAACAAACTTTTCCATGCAATTCCTAACTTCTATTGTTATTGTTGGTGCAATTGTCCTCAGATCAAGATTAACCAATTTGATTAAAGCTCAGGTTGGCTCGAACTTGGGTTTAGATGTTTGACAATATATAAGAGATAAGTCAGGTAGGTCAACAGAGGACCGGATACTTGACTTGAGAAGAAGTACTAACCAGATGTTAAGCAACGGGTTCTAACGAGAGGTTAGGTTAGGGAAGTCCAACGAGAAGGTTGACAAGAGGAAAATCCAAGTTAGTCAAAGGTTGATCGGACGCTTGGTGAAGAAGCACTAGCAGGTCAAGGTTGACCAAATGCTAGGAAATGGAAAGTCTCAATAGATCACGGATGACTGAATGTAGGGCAAAAGAAGTCCTAATAGGTTAAGGTCAACTGAATACCAGGCAAGATGCGAATTCAACTTGGAAAGGTTAAATTCAGGGTTATCAATCGATTGGTAAACCTTTAACTTGGATTCCGAGTTGGATTAGAGTAATCGATTAACCCAAAGAAATTGTTAGAGTAATCGATTAACTGTGTTTTCTCGATAGCACATAGGGTTCGAAATTGATAATCGATTGCCAAGGTTTTCACGAGGGAACAAAAGGGTGTTGAATCGATTGGCTTAATCAATTCAACATAGTCAATCTAATCGATTGGGAGATTTTCTCATGAGAACAGAAGACTTCGGAATCGATTGACTTAATCGATTAGAAGTTGTCAATCGATTCGGTGAACAAGAACCATTCTACAGGTTTGAATGGTTAAATCCTACATGACAATCAATTAGGGGTAAAACTAATTGATTGGGAGACATTTCCTAACCTGAAAGTAACCCTAAAAAAGGGGGTTTCATAAAAATTTCTTAACATCGGTTGGAGAGAAGTGCTCATCAAGAGGCTAACCAAAGTAAGAAAAAAGCAAGTAAAGCAAGGTTCTTCATTGTAAAGTAGTTTTTTTATTTCTTTTATAATCTTGTTTCCGTTTCTTGTTGTATTCTTTGTACTCAAGCTTGTAAGAGGTTTTTCCGCCTTCAGAATGTTTCGAAAAGGAGGAAGTTCTTAGTAGAGCTGTGAGTGAGGACTGGACCCGTGGATCAGTCACCTTAAGAAGGTGGATACAAAGTAAAATTGAATTATAGTGCATGTGGCATCCAAGTTTGAATTGAAGATCCGCTGCGCATTCAACGACGAGCACAAAGCAACTACGAGAAGCAATCAAAGCTATTCACCCTCTTTTAGCTCATACGAATCCTAATAAGTGGTATCAGAGTGAGATCCCAGACTAATCGCCAGAAGAAGCAAGAGCTAGAGGAAGAAGAAGTTGACATTTTGAGCCATAATTTCAAAAGTCAAGGACTTATCATTAAAGGAGCTCAAACTTCAAAATGGACCCCCGGGAGGAATTTAGATATGATATTCGGGCACCTCCAGCTTTCGGATTGGGAGGATTCAACCAATGAAAGGCTAGGGTTGAGAACTTCTTCATGATGAACATAAATTAATGATTTGCTCTAATGGAGAGATTTGAAGCCACAATGGATAACAATGGAAAACTCTTCAAGAAGAAGAAGAAGAAGTGGACTTAGGAGCAACTCCAAAAATCCGAAATAAACGACAAGGTGATATGGTCCCGAGTATAGGATCGAGTCACAGGTTGAGATCCGGATCCGTACTTGGTCATGCAACACGTAATGGGGAAAGGGAGGAGGAAAAAGACTCGTCCTAGACAGAGTCCAAATCACTCAAGGAGGAAGACTCGTCCTAGACAGAGTCCTAATTGCTCAATTTTTCTCTCCTTCTTTATTAATAATGACACTCCTTACATAAGGAGTCAAACATGACAAAATTAGGAAAGACCAACCATAAAGGAAAATAAGGAATCAAAAATAGAAAAGCTAATTAGGCCATTATTTGTTTTCTACTATAGCAGTAGTTAAATTATGTCATTATTTATTTTCTACTAATTAGGCAATAGCTAATTTATTTCTAATAGCTAATTAGGTAGTAATTAATTTGCTTCCAACTATAGCGATGTTCAACAAAGGCGTCCACCTCGATGCCCACATCATCACTCCCCTCCTCGATACTGAGCTTGTCCTCAAGCTCGAAAGCGGGGTATAACGCCACTAATAGCATGAAGGAAAATTTCTGAATTCACTTCCCCCTCTTCCTCACCTTCTCTGTCATCATCAGACACTTCAATCCAAAACAGGCGTTTACACTTGTAACCCGTGGAGTATGATTCATTACAGTTAAAACAAAGGCCCTTGGCTCTCCGTTCTACCATCTCGGCGTGAGTCAGACGCTTGAAAAATGAAACAGGTGGAGTCTCCTTGCTGATGTTCGGGGTCCTAGTCTTCGCCAAAGGAGGGCCTCCACTGCTGGTGTTGAGCTTGGTTGTGGTCTCGCCTCCCAATTCGTGCGCAACATCCCCCCACCTTGATGGAAGCACTGCTTCCGTTCTAGTGCCCTAGCCATATTCATTGCAATGCCTAGGTTTTTAGGCTTCTGCAGTTCGATGTCCATACGGAGATCTTCGACTAGCCCTGCAGTGAATAAGTCAACTTGTTATTGTGGTCGGAGGTCCGAGCGAGGTGAGATTGAAATTGGTGCTGCTAGTCTTCTACAGAGCCTGTCTGCTTCAGATTTGCTAGCTCTCCCAAAGGGTTGTTGCTTAGGGGCGGGCCAAAGCGGATATGGCATTGGTCTCTGAACTGCTTCCAAGTCATCTCTGGCTCTTCTTGCTCTACCTGATCAAACCAAAGTTGGGCTTCCCCTACCAAGTGGAAGGCAGCAAGGCCAACCTTGTCAGCCTCTGTGGTCCTTTGGTTGGTAAAGAATTTTTCGCACCTTTTAACCCAGCTCAACGGATCCCCTTCTCTAGAATAGGTGGGGAACTCCATCTTTGAGTATCGCGGAGCCATGGTGCCGCTGGTTGGAAGTTCAGGTCTGACCTCTAAGTCTCTAGAAGGGTCATACTCTACGCTGGTAGGGCTGTCTGCAGTGTGCAAAGGTCGTCGTCTAGCATCTTGAACAGTACGGGAAATCTCGGCAATCTGCTCCTCTAGTCCTTACTGGCGGGAAGTGATCTGCTCCATGAAAACTTATTGTTGTGACATCAATCTTTTCATGAAGGCCTCGAGTTTAGATGTGATAGGATCCGTGTCACCCATGACCGACTCTTATACCATGTTGATATGGTCCCGAGTATAGGATCGAGTCACAGGTCGAGATCCGGATCCGTACTTGGTCATGCAACACGTAAGGGGGAAAGGAAGGAGGAAAAAGACTCGTCCTAGACAAAGTCCAAATCACTCAAGGGGGAAGACTTGTCCTAGATAGAGTCATAATTACTCAATTTTTCTCTCTTCCTTTATTAATAATGACACTCCTTATATAAGGAGTCAAACATGACAAGATTATGAAAGACTAACCATAAAGGAAAACAAGGAATCAAAAATAGAAAAGCTAATTAGGTCATTATTTGTTTTCTACTATAGCAGTAGTTAAATTAGGCCATTATTTATTTTCTACTAATTAGGCAATAGCTAATTTATTTCTAATAGTTAATTAGGTAGTAATTAATTTGTTTCCAATTATAGCGATGTTCAACAAAGGCGTCCACCTCGGCGTCCACATCACAAGGTAACTAAAATTTTAGTTAATTTAATTCCTAACGATATAGGTAATTACAAGGATGCAAGTGAGTTGTGAAGTAAATTGGTCAAACTCCATGAAGATCCACCCTCAATGGAAAGTAACAAAAATTCCAAAGAGGGGCACTCAAGTTGAGAGGTGCTCAACATCCGAGGAAGAAATTGAAGAAGCATCCACCTCAAGGATTGAGGAGAGCTCATTGACACCGGAACGAGAAGTCTCTACTTCCGGAACCAATGAAGAAGGATCATGTGTCACATCTACGAGTAAAGAAGGTATAACAATTCCAATACATAGAGATAAAAATCATATAATATGTTTTGAGTGCAGAGAAAAAACATATTATAAGAGTAAGTTTCAAAATTAGTCAAGAAGAAAATTAAAGTGGTACCTAAGATGAAGGAGACGCTAAGAGAAGGTAGCTCCTTAATACGAAAAGGTAAAGAACACATTGTGTGTTTCTTGTGTAATCACAAAGGACATGATCAAAATAAATGTCCAAAGAGGAGGCTTTCAAGTAAAAGCAAAGGAGGAAACTCAAATCAAGGGGGAGCTCCTAAAAGCAAACCTAAGGTATCATTTAATAATGCAATTCTTTTGAGCTATGATAAAAAAACATGTTGGAAATAGATTTTATCATCTTAGTGCTCGCTGTCATGAAAATAGGAAGTATGATAATTCTAAGAAAAATTATAAATCATATCATACTAAAACAACCTTACGATAGGAAGGTAGAAAATAATTTAAGCAAGAACCCTAAGCAAATTAAATATATGCCTAAAAATAACAATGTCTAAGGCAATAATGAAAAATCAAAGTTTGAGGATTTAAGGATTGAAAATCGAGTTTTGAGGTCAAAACTTGAAAAATTAGACAAGACCTAGAAAAAATGACAAATAATGTCAAGGGTCTAAAAAGCAAAACTTAGGCTTAGATAGACAAGAGTCATCTAAGGGCAAAAAAAGTTTGAGATACAAACCTAAGTCTAAGGAAAATATGGTCTCATACCATAGAATTCTATATAGTTATGGAACTAATTCTAAATCTAAAAGTCAAGTAAAGGTTACAAGAGAGGCTATCCCGAGAGTTGACTTTGAGGAAACTAGTATGACTAAGACTTCTAAAAAGTCTAGGAAAGTCCTTAAGAAAGTATCTAGGGAAGTTATCTTTAGTGAGCACTAGTACACCCAAGGAGCACTAATAGGTATTGAAAGTGTGATCTCTTCACACTAAATGGGTTTGGAGTATGTCAACTCTAATTGGACGAGTAGTTAACTCAACCATGGTGAAGTTGACATTTTAGGGTATTTTCAAAGTGTTATGATATCTTGAAATTGGGAATTCAATTTTTACTCTTGAAGAGTTTAAAATGTGCCAATAAAAATTTAAGGTATTGAGATTAATCAAATTGACGCAAATAGGATGAAATTTAAAAGTGTGTTAAGTTGGGACTTTGACACATTCGAGGATGAAAGGGCTGTGTATGTCAAATTGTGATTTTGGCATAGTGATTAGTTATTGAAACTTAGATAGCAAATCTTGGTATTTTCTTTGTGCTACAACTACCATGTTTGTGTGTCCTATCACATGTCATGATATTATATCATACATTCATATTGTTATGAAAAATGCTATATGTCATACATGCATCATTAAGTTATGATAATCTTTCCTTTGAAAGTATGTATTTGATGTATGTTATAATCATTATCATGTATTGTTTTAATTTCTTGAAATTAAGAGCAATAATATTAGTTAACATACTAAGTAGGATGATCAAAGTTAAAATGCCTAAATAAAGATGCATAATCCCTTAGTTTAAGGAAAACCAATTTATCATCTCACAAGAACTATAGATTTAACTTGTGTGTGTATTGAGATACATTAAATAGTGAGATGTTAGGAGGAAGAATAAAATTCAAGATGTTGATTTAGTGCATCTATTTGAGTTGTAGTTTCATCAAAATACGTATATTTTGTGTTGGCCAATCATAGGAAAAGTTAATGTACAAGTCATGTGTATTTAACCCATAGATTATGGTTGGAAATTAATTTTGAAAATGATTACAAAAGTATTTTGGAAAACCTTAATGAAGTCTATTTGTTGATAGGAATCACCATTGTTAGTTAGATAAAAAATTAGAGTGAAACATTAAAGTTTTTAATAATTTTTAATTTTGTATCATTCTTTGAAAATAATATGTGTTTTTATAGAAAAATATTTTTCCATAATAGTATGACATAAGTAATGTCTACCTGAAATTTCATGATTTTTCAAAAATCATAGAATTACTTGTGATTTTCTAAAATTCAAACTGAAATCGAATTTGAAATATCAGAAATACTAGTATATTGGCTACTGGAACCAATCGAGTGACACACTCGATAATCGATTGGTCGGCGACACCAATTGATTAGCAAGGGCAGTAATCAAATGGTAATTGATATCAATTGATTGACCTATTTTATTTCAATTGGTTAAGCCACATTTAGGTAATTTAACTATCTCTAACCCTCTGAAATGCTTAGATAAATATTTACTTGGTGAAAATTAGAAAGCAACTGTTAAAGGGGACTAATGTGGAATTAAGGAGGTTTAGATTCAAGGTTGAATTTTTAACCTCAAGTTTCCTAAAGATTTAAGAACTCCAAATCATTGTTAGTGCAATGATAAAGGTTAGAACATACTTTGAGGGGAGGCTCACCTTAAAAGCATGATTTGGGTAAGAAAGGAGAAATTTGTAGAGGGATGATGGATGTATGCTCAAGGTTGAGTATTGGGAACAATGGATGGTAGGCAACCTCCATTGTAATGTTTGAATGATAAGAGGAATGAATCTTGAGAGAAGTTTTTTTAATGTATGTCAAAGGGAAAGAACGTAGAGTTTAAGTTAGGAAATCTCATTCATGCTTTGGCATGAGAAGAAGGAAGTTGGGCTAATGAGTTAGTCTAACTTAAAAATATTGTCAAACATTGAAAAGCAGGAGATTGTTGGTGCAATCGTCCTCGGATCAAGGTTGACCAGTTTGACTAAACTCGAGTTAACTCAGATTGGGTTTAGATGTTTGACAATATGTGAAAAAGAAGTCAAATAGATCAAGGGAGGATCATATACTTGACTTGAGAAATTCTAACGGAAGGTTAGATAATATAAAATCCTAACTGAAGGTTAAGTAACGGAAAGTCCTACTAGAGGTTAGGCAAGGAAAGTCCAACGGGAAGGTTGGCAAGAGAAAAAATCCAAGTGGGCTAAAGGTTAATCGAACACTTGGTGAAGAAGCCCTAGCAAATCAAGGTTGACTAGATGCTAGGCAATGGGAAGTCCCAACAGGTCACGGATGACTGGATATTGGGCAAACAAAGTCGTGGTAAGTTAAAGTCAACCGACTATCAGGCAAGATACGAATTCAGCTTGGAAAGACTGAATTCAGGGTTATCAATTGATTGGTGAGAGACACTAATCGATTGGTAAACCCTAAACTCGGATTCCAAGTTTAGAGTTGGGCAATCGATTATAGCAATAAATTAACCCAAAGAAATCGATTAGAGTAATCGATTGACTGTATTTTCTTGAGAGCACATTAGGGTTTGGAATCAATTGGTCAATCAATTGGCAAGGTTTCCACGATGGAACAAAAGGGTGTTGAATCAATTGGCTTAATCGACTCAGCATAGTCAATCGATTAGGAGTGTTTTCTCGCGAGAACAGAAGGCTTTGGAATCAATTGGCTTAATTATTGGAAGCTATCAATCGACAATATATTGGTCAAGTAAAAAAGAGTTATTCTACAGGTTTAAATGGTCAAATCCTACATGGCTATCTATTGGGGGTAAAGTCAATCGATTGGAAGGAGTTTTCCAACCCGAAAGTAATTGTAGAAAAGGGCTTTCGTGAAGATTTCATAATGTCGGTTCTTGAGGTTTTGGAGAGAAGTATTGCTGCATTTTCTGTCACGCCCCCAGAGGAGTCCCTACCAGACAAAAATCCGATAGCATCTCCCCTGTACCGGTGACAATATGAAGCATACATACATACATCACAATATATATACCTAAACAATGTATTTATCAGCCCACACGGCTGGAACATACATAAAATAGAAATAAAATAATCACGAAATGTATCAAATTTATATATATCTGTCATAGTTTTCGTAAACTACAATTACTATACAGATAAACGACATCTGTAATAAAATTTC